>NC_056739.1:910206994-910254494 GCF_019279795.1 Protopterus annectens | reverse complement strand
CTTTCTGTTCTTTTATGTCTGTTACAATATTCACTATTTCAATTACGGTCGGTTTAGATTTCAATTTTCGTTTTCTACTAATTGCTTTTTCAGCAGCTACCAGAATTAAACTTAACAAGGCCTTGCTATCTCTAGGCAATTCAGATCCTGCATCCCAACTCAAAAAGTCATATCCTTATTTACATTAATTTGCTCACCCAGTATTCCTGAGTGAGTACTCTGTAGAGAAGTTGTAGAGTCTGCCAACTCATTACACTCTGAAAACATATGTTCCCCATCACACCTCAAACATTTGCCATCTATCTGAGCAAATATTCTTTGGAATCTGCTGGGGTATAAAAGCACTTATTCAAACACTTCAAAGCAAAAATCATAAATCTTTTAGATGTTGTTGCATATCTAGGAACCATACATATGTCCTTTGGGTCTATATCACATAGTCGAAGTCTTATAACTTTGAACATGTAATGTTTGAACCATCATGTTCGAAGTTACAAAATGTTACAAAACTTCGATAATGGATAAAAAAAAACACAGAAGCCCCCCTGTACCCTACACCCCCCCCACTACGTAAATATACCAACTCCGAGATCGCACCCCGTTGAAAAAAATGGAAGCCTCTGCTTATGGAGATTTTCACTGAAACGCTCAAACTTTTACAAATTCAAACTTATGGTCTCGACCATATGAGGTTCGAACTTGTAAAAGTTCATCTACGTGATAGGAGCCCATGTCCTCCCATTGTTTCTTTATGAATTGCTTATCTAATCTCTTTCCAGTCTTTTCTGACCTCCTCTGATTCCTATAGTTTTTGTGCAATATTTTATATGCCCACACTAATTATCCCTTTTTCAACAGCAGCTTCTGTTCTAGATTTAACTAAAAGCTCAATTCCCCTATCCCTCTCTCTTTGTCAATACTCTGAAATCAATCCCTGATAGGGAATGCAGTCTCTAGCCTGTAGTCCAAATGTCTTCTTGGCTTCTTCCCATTCTATTACTTTTCCCTCTCTAATAATTTCTTTGCAATATGTTGGTTCTATTGCTAGCTTCCTTTAGTAAATTCCAGCCCCCTCTTGCTGAAGTCATTCCTACTTGCAAAATCTCCTTTTCCCATTCTCATGTTGTCTTAGATTTCAGTATATGTTCTTCACTTTATGGATATAATATTCTATATGACTGTTATTCTCCTTAAGGATCAGCATCCAAAATCCCACTCTCTCCTTATTTCCCGAATTTCCCCTGCTTCATCATCATCAACCACATTGAATTGTAGCTTTCTTCTTGTGTTACGTATAAGAGCCTTAACTGAGTAGGTCTAAAATATCCCTTCAAATCAGGTAATCCTAAAACACCTTGTTCTGTTGGAAGGATCAACTTATTCCAGTTGACTCTTGCTGTTTCCCCCCCTCCTTCAACTCTTTATTAATTACTATCCACAACTTCTTCTCTGGTCAATAAAAATATGCCTGATCTTTTTACAAAACGAAAGGAACTAAACACATTTTTACTGCTTGTACCTTGCTATCCATATCTATAGGCAAGAGTTTCAATTTTCTCAGTTTTTTGTATTATCATTTGTTTACTCTTTTACCACATATCCTTAGTTGACATAATAGAATACTTTTTAACCCATACTCCTAAATAGTTTATTTTAAAATATCCCCATAAATATGGATGTTTCTGAACCAGTTAATGTGTAGGTAAATAGTTTGTTTCATCTTCATTAATTTTATCTTCCTGGAACAATATCAGAATGTTCCACAATGTTCTACAACTCTGAGTTGTCATCTTATGGTTTTATCACGTACGGACTAATGCCGCCTGCAAATAAAGTCAGCATTTCTTAATTACCATATCAATTATATCCTTGAATTTCTGAGTTCCTTATTTTCTTTGCCAATGGTAATACAAATAATGGGGAAAGAGGATACCCCTGCCTGGTTCATTGTTCAGACATGAATTATCAGAGAGGAACCCACCCACTTTGATTTTTGCCTCTGATCTCTCAGATATCCTCCTAATTAACCTTATTATTGTATTTGGGAATGCAAATGCTTCCCTCGCCCTAGTCATATAATCCCAGCTTACTCTGTTGAATGCTTTCTCTGCATCAAGCCAACTAAAACCAATGGTATTTTATTGCATTCTGCTTCCTTATGAATTATTATTGTTTTATTAATGTTTTAAATGTTTGCCTCCTTTCCGGAAAACTGCATTGATCCATATCTATCAAACTGGTAACAACATTGCCATTCTTTATCCATTATAGACATAAACACTTTATAATCATAGTTTAAAATTGAAGTAGACCCACATGAAGTTGGAATAGATGACTCCCTTACCGTCTTTATGTATTACAGGCACCACAACTTTTTTTCCAGGATGTTGGTGCTTACCCTACTTTTAAAAAAATGATAAAACCTTTCAGATCTTTTAGACTCTTTCCTCCTAGATTCTAAACATGTACCAGAATACCATCTATAGCTGGTGATTTTCCTACAGCTTGGTTATACATCACTGTTTTAATCTCATCTTTTTCTATCTTAACTGATAATTGCTGGACCTCATCTACCTCAAAACTTGGCATATTTAAGTCTTCCATAAATGTTTTCATTTATGCTTTTTCTTGATTTCCCCATTACTCTGCTTTATACAGATTTTCATAAAAATCCAAAATTTCTCCAATACCTCTACAGAGTTTCTGGTTATTTTTCCTAAATTTGGCAACAACTTTCTGTTGCATAAGTCATTGTCCTAAATGTTTTTGTGCTGCAAAGTTATTATCAAAAAAGAGTCATTTAACAGTAGTCTTTCTAAACTCATGTATATTATACAGGTACTCCCTTATATTCTGCAATTGCTCCTCTTCTTGTTCTGTGGGATTCCCCTTACTTTGCAATACTTCAACCTTTGTCAGGCCCTCTATATAATTCTTGTTACTTCTTAACCATATATATTTTATTTTATTTCCTTTGTCCCTGATATTCTGCTGAATATATATTATGAAATCCTTTCTTTATCAAATTCACATCCTCAATTTATCCAAATGTGTTTCCTGTAGTATTGATATTTGTCTACACCTTTGAGACCATTCACATTCCAAGATAATATGGAAAGTGCCACCATTATGATAACAAGCCATTATTCCCATCTATTACATATGACAGCTTTTTTTAAATGTCTATTTCCAGCTTTTGTGATGCGTGCACCCACTAATGTTTGGCAGGTTGATCATTTATACAGTTTTTTTATCTCCATTTAAACCTGTCACATTTACAAGTTTTTTTGTTTTAATAAAAACCTTCCTACAATACAACAAATACTGTAGACTAACCACCTAAGATGAGTGTACATATATGTCTAATGTTAAAAACCCTCTTCATTGAGTCATTGCTAGGAAGAATCCAAAGCAGTACCCCAAAGGGTGACAGTGTACCACAGGAAATCATAAAAGCAAAATGACTCAAAAGGCTAAGTCCTATAGTGTTGAAGAGGCAAAGGAATCCTGACTCCTTATCTCACAGTCCAAACACTTGTGATTGATAAAATTGTCAACTAATGTCAAAGTGGTTATAGCACAAAGAACTGCAATGGACACAGTGTTGAACCAGGCAACTGAAGCTGCTATGTCCATGGTGGAATGGCCGCTTGTCTAAATAAATGGAAGGTGGACAAGCCCATCAATCATGAAAATTAGGTCCCACGGAGAGCAAAGTTTCTTCAAAGAAGGCTAAAGATGCACAGCCCTCCAGTGGAACAGCTGGTCAAGCCAAAGCTGAGTAACAGTTTTATTGGTCACTGGGCCATGATATCTAGAGTCAAGCAGGTACCTGAGTTAGGTCAGAATCACCTTTAGAGTAACTTACTGAGGCATCAAAGGATACTAGAGAGCCTCTTTCACTTAAACTGTGTTTGTTGAATGGGGGATTTTCTGGCAGCTTCAGTCACCTCTAAGACTTATGCTGGAAGGTCTGGTAAGTGTATGGGATATAAAGGACCAGATATGCCCAGAGATTGAGCTAGTGAACACTATAACCAAGAAGTCTTTCTTGATTTGTACAAAGATATGTTCTAGTACTATTAGGAGACTGAGAACCTGAAACCATTGCCTTCTTAGCCACAAAGTGTTAACAAAGATAAGTTGTACTCTGAAATTTACTACTGGGTATGGAATCTAATGGAAAGTTGGAAAGGTGCATGTAATTTCTCCATTTAAATAAGGATTTTGATAATGTTTATTACACCTGTATGACAGGTTTTTATCTATAAAACAGTGTTAACAGACTCATAAGGAATGACACTCCAGCATTTCACAGCTCGCAGACTACTCCAACATTCATTAAATAAAATAATCTGACTCAATTAAATTGCACCAACCAGTGTCTTAAATGTTCATGTGCAGACTTTATTCAAACCAAAGCCGTCAGTTTTGTATCTATGCAACTTCAGCACATTGGTTCAGCAGAGCAGTTGGTATGTAAATGGGCTTTTTTTCAAAAAGAATTACCGTAGAAAGTCTTTGAAGTTGGAAATGCAAAAACAGTTGTTGGTGCTAGCATGACTTTTCCCATTATACTGTCATTATTGTCTGCTAGGCCTTAATAATAAACCAGTCACAGGAGCCAGCATGATTGCTTTTCATTAAGTCATGGTAATAAACCTGTCATTACTTGCATTTTTTACTTCTTTTACAATATAATAGAACATTTTTATTATTTAAACCAAAACATTCTACTCCCCGAGGCTCTGCAGTCAGGTACAGAATATTTTATTTCATGATCTTCATCATATGATTACTTTTAAATGAGCTTACAGTATGACTATGTGGAACAACAGCTTGTATTCAACACAGGCCAAACTTGCTTGATTTAAAGATATGAGTTCATACTCAGAATATTGTAACAAGGGTGAAGATTTGTACACATTACTGTTATAAATCAATATTTTAAAAGTAGATTTGGCTGCTGAGCTTGAATATTTGACTTAAAGGATGTGGTTTCCTCCTGCCCATTTGTTACCAGGTGCCATCTTGATTACCATGAAATTACACTTGGAATTTAATTTTTATTTTTACTATTTTTGGTTAATTTGTACTTTATTTTCACCTCATTTTGATTTTTTGACTTTACTTTTCACACTTTAATTTATTTTGCTACACCCACTTTTTGCATAGATCATCTTAGTAAATCTACTTCTTTCAATAGACTAATTCTGTCTGGTTTTACAGACATCTCTCTCTCTCTCTATCTCTCTCTCTCTCCCTCTCTCACACACAAGAGCTAAAACACATGGAAGCAATGGAATTATAGTCAAACAAACCAGACCAAACCAGACCAACAGAGTGCCTCAGCAATATGGTAACAGTCAAAAAATAGAATATGTTTGGGATATGTGAAAATCTACAAAATCTTAAATGGAAGCCAAACCTACCAAAGCAGTAGGACAGACTATTCTTAATGCTATATTATTTTCAGCGATTAATGCAAAGGGTGGTTATTAACAGGTCAAACTGAATGGAGCCAGTTGCAGACTTTGTACTTTCAATATTCTCTTGGGTCAGTACAGATTCTTGATGCTATGTTTAAGATCTTATCAAATTTTGAACTGTTCCAAAGAGCAGTCACAACCATAATAGAAGAGCTACATGAAGTACTCACCATACCAGACAGCGTTCTGATCTGGGGGGCTACAAAGCTAACACAATAGAAGACCGATAAAGTTGATAGACCGAGGTCTCAAGATCCGAACCTTAGCAAAGCAAAATGTCTCTGATATGAGTCACTTTTCTTAAATACATATGATACATACTGAGTGAAAATGGTCTTCCGCCAGATGCTGATAATGATATCTATTATGAATATGCAGAAATCCATTGAAAAAAACACCTCTATTATGATTCTTAGACACGCTACAGTATAGGTCTCACTAGATTACTACACATATCAGCAATCAAAATATGAAGATATGAGAGAATGGTATGTGCGCAAACAGATCTAGACAATAAGTTGCTGCGACATGTAGCAAACAAAACACTAACATTATCCACAGCAATGTAAGCTGGTGATGGTCAACAATGACAAGATGCATTTCTGCTAACTGAGGGCAGTCTTGCAGCTTATACATAAAGTGAGCTAACAGATACTCAGACATACTATACTCAGACAGAGAAGGAAATGTTAGCTACAGTCTTTGGTTGCCAGAAATTCCAAGATTATTAAAATGCACAAGACAAATCCAACAGAAAAAATCTGGTAACCTTGAGCCACAGACCAAGAAAGGCATAAAGCACATAGATTTAACGCAACTTTAATTATTTAAAACAAATGCGTTTTCGCTGTTAAAATGTAGCAGCTTCTTCAGAATGAGAAAACGCACCAAAACAGTTTGAATTAATATATATATCAAAAATACAATGACGTCATGCATAAAAGACAACCCTTAAAAGAGGTAGCACCAATTTAAACATAAAACTCTTATAAACACTACTATATAACTTATAGCCAACACTAGCCTAAAATAAACATTAAATATTAAAACAAGATAATCATGAAAGTATGAATCTATATTACTTATAATAAAAATTGAAAATAAAAAATGTTAAATAATAAAATATCATCTAAGGTAACTTCTGAGTTTCAAAACACATGAAATATTGCAGGTTTCATTAAGACCAGGGGTTGAAAACGCCCCCAATTTAACCTGCCATTCTAACTCACGGTTCTCTAACAACAAAGAAGTAGGGCCACCTCTTATATTAACTGGTACGTGGTCAATACCTATAAAATGAAAACTATGACCAGGTGAATTAATTATGTGCTTGGCTAGAGCGTTGTCACTTCTATTTTTCCTAATGGCATATGCGTGCTGGTAAATGCGTTCACGGAATTTACGGTCGGTCTTGCCGAAGTAGAAAGCATTACAGCAATCACAAAGTGCCAAGTAAACTATTGATTTAGTTTCACAATTAATTTTGTGAAATGTGGAATATTTTTTGTTTCTTAGAGTGAAACTGTTCCCTGTTTTCAAACAGTGACACCAGTTACACGCTCTGCACATAAAGGTTCCTTTCAACCTAGTTTCAAAACAATTATTGTTAGGTCTTTGTAAGAGTTCCTTTAAATTTCTACCTCTCTTGTAAGTGATAAAAGGTCTTGGGCCTAATTTTTCCAATAAAAATGGGTTAGCTGAAATGAATTGCCAATTTTTACCGACAATGTCCCAGATCTGCTTAGAATTCAAATTGAACACAGTAATAAGACTCAGTTTAAAATTGACATTACATCTAGGCTCTTGGAACGGGTCAGAGGAAAAAAGTTCCACTGTTGGACCCGGGA
Organism: Protopterus annectens; assembly: GCF_019279795.1. Taxonomy (NCBI): domain Eukaryota; kingdom Metazoa; phylum Chordata; order Ceratodontiformes; family Protopteridae; genus Protopterus; species Protopterus annectens. Next base: position 910,247,158 of record NC_056739.1, on the reverse strand, counting down.
GCACTCCAAAGGCAGGATCAGCAAGAGGAAGTATATCCTTGCTACCTGGTACTTGGTGGAGAAGTGGTTGAAAATGACCAATCAGTCTCTTTTGAGAGACCTCTTCAATAAGTTCATCAACCAACCTACTAGGGTACCCACGGTTAGTGAATAAGTTTTTCAGAAATGAACATTCTTGTTGAAACGCTTCATCAGTGCTACACATACGTACAGCTCTCACTAATTGTCCTTTAACTATTGCACGTCTTTGCTTAAAGGGATGATGACTTGTGAAATGTAGGAAAGAATTGCAATAAGTTGGTTTCCTAAAAATTGAGGAATGAAATACGTTTGCAATGATATTCTTTTCCAATTTCACATCAAGATAATCAATAGTAGAGGACGAGAAGTGGTGTGTGAATTTCAAAAATTCTGTGGTAGAATTCATGTACATGCCAAAACAGTTTGAATTAATATATATATATCAAAAATACAATGACGTCAAAAATATTAACAGTATTGAATTCGACCCATCTTTTAATTTTGTAACTATTGACGTGGTCGACCTTTACACCTCAATTCCACATTTGGAAGCCATTGAGTGGATCAGTGGTTTAATGAGGGATTTAAACGCTTCACCTAATGAGATTGATTTAGTTTCACAACTATTGGACATCGTCCTTAGTTTCAATTTTTTCATCTTTGATAAACAAACGTTTTTGCAAAAACAGGGAATAGCCATGGGCTCCACCTGGGGGGGCGAGTGTAGCTAACTTTTTTATGGCGTATTGGGAGAAACACTTCCTCTTAAACAACTTGGATTTTTCCAATGCCATTAAGTTCTACACTCGCTTCTTGGACGACATCTTTATTCTGTACATTGGTGATGGCTCCCTTGCAGAAGATTTGGTTGGGTACATGAATTCTACCACAGAATTTTTGAAATTCACACACCACTTCTCGTCCTCTACTATTGATTATCTTGATGTGAAATTGGAAAAGAATATCATTGCAAACATATTTCATTCCTCAATTTTTAGGAAACCAACTTATTGCAATTCTTTCCTACATTTCACAAGTCATCATCCCTTTAAGCAAAGACGTGCAATAGTTAAAGGACAATTAGTGAGAGCTGTACATATGTGTAGCACTGATGAAGCATTTCAACAAGAATGTTCATTTCTGAAAAACTTATTCACTAACCGTGGGTACCCTAGTAGGTTGGTTGATGAACTTATTGAAGAGGTCTGGGCCATGATATCTAGAGTCAAGCAGGTACCTGAGTTTGGTCAGAATCACCTTTAGAGTAACTTACTGAGGCATCAAAGGATACTAGAGAGCCTCTTTCACTTAACAAACTGTGTTTGTTGAATGGAGGATTTTCTGGCAGCTTCAGTCACCTCTAAGACTTATGCTGGAAGGTCTGGTAAGAGTATGGGATGTAAAGGACCAGATATGTCCAGAGATTGAGCTAGTGAACACTATAACCAAGAAGTCTTTCTTGATTTGTACAAAGATATGTTCTAGTACTATTAGGAGACTGAGAACCTGAAACCATTGCCTTCTTAGCCACAAAGTGTTAACAAAGATAAGTTGTACTCTGAAATTTACTACTGGGTATGGAATCTAATCGAAAGTTGGAAAGGTGCATGTAATTTCTGCATTTAAATAAGGATTTTGATAATGTTTATTACACCTGTATGATATGTTTTTATCTATAAAACAGTGTTAACAGACTCATAAGGAATGACACTCCAGCATTTCACAGCTCGCAGACTACTCCAACATTCATTAAATAAAATAATCTGACTCAATTAAATTGCACCAACCAGTGTCTTAAATGTTCATGTGCAGACTTTATTCAAACCAAAGCCGTCAGTTTTGTATCTGTGCAACTTCAGCACATTGGTTCAGCAGAGCAGTTGGTATGTAAATGGGCTTTTTTTTCAAAAAGAATTACCGTAGAAAGTCTTTGAAGTTGGAAATGCAAAAACAGTTGTAGGTGCTAGCATGACTTTTCCCATTATACTGTCATTATTGTCTGCTAGGCCTTAATAATAAACCAGTTACAGCAGCCAGCATGATTGCTTTTCATTAAGTCATGGTAATAAACCTGTCATTACTTGCATTTTTTACTTCTTTTACAATATAATAGAACATTTTTATTATTTAAACCAAAACATTCTACTCCCCGAGGCTCTGCAGTCAGGTACAGAATATTTTATTTCATGATCTTCATCATATGATTACTTTTAAATGAGCTTACAGTATGACTATGTGGAACAACAGCTTGTATTCTTTATTTTTTTAAAACACAGGCCAAACTTGCTTGATTCAAAGATATGAGTTCATACTCAGAATATTGTAACAAGGATGAAGATTTGTACACATTACTGTTATAAATCAGTATTTTAAAAGTAGATTTGGCTGCTGAGCTTGAATATTTGACTTAAAGGATATGGTTTCCTCCTGCCCATTTGTTACCAGGTGCCATCTTGATTACCATGAAATTACACTTGGAATTTAATTTTTATTTTTACTATTTTTGGTTAATTTGTACTTTATTTTCACCTCATTTTGATTTTTCGACTTTACTTTTCACACTTCAGTTTATTTTGCTACACCCACTTTTTGCATAGATCATCTTAGTAAATCTACTTCTTTCAATAGTCTAATTCTGTCTGGTTTTACAGACATCTCTCTCTCTCTCTCTTTATCTCTCTCTCTCCCCCACTCACACACAAGAGCTAAAACACATGGAAGCAATGGAATTATAGTCAAACAAACCAGACCAAACCAGACCAACAGAGTGCCTAAGCAATATGGTAACAGTCAAAAAATAGAATATGTTCGGGATATGTGAAAATCTACAAAATCTTAAATGGATGCCAAACCTACCAAAGCAGTAGGACAGACTATTCTTATTATTTTCGGTGATTAATGCAAAGGGTGGTTATTAACAGGTCAAACTGAATGGAGCCAGTTGCAGACTTTGTACTTTCAATATTCTCTTGGGTCAGTACAGATTCTTGATGCTATGTTTAAGATCTTATCACATTTTGAACTGTTCCAAAGAGCAGTCGCAACCATAATAGAAGAGCTACATGAAGTACTCACCATACCAGACAGTGTTCTGGTCTGGGGGGCTACAAAGCTAACACAACAGAAGACCGATAAAGTTGATAGACCGAGGTCTCAAGATCCGAACCTTAGCAAAGAAAAATGTCTCTGATATGAGTCACTTTTCTTAAATACATATGATACATACTGAGTGAAAATGGTCTCCAGCCAGATGCTGATAATGATATCTATTATGAATATGCAGAAATCCATTGAAAAAAACACCTCTATTATGATTCTTAGACACGCTACAGTATAGGTCTCACTAAATTACCACACATATCAGCAATCAAAATACGAAGATATGAGAGTATGGTATGTGAGCAAACAGATCTAGACAATAAGTTGCTGCGACATGTAGCAAACAAAACACTAACATTATCCACAGCAATGTAAGCTGGTGATGGTCAACAATGACAAGATGCATTTCTGCTAAAGGAGGGCAGTCTTGCAGCTTATACATACAGTGAGCTAACAGATACTCAGACATACTATACTCAGACAGAGAAGGAAATGTTAGCTACAGTCTTTGGTTGCCAGAAATTCCAAGATTATTAAAATGTAAGAGTATTATAACAGAGTATGACCATAAACCACTTCAAATCATTTTAGAAACACTTTGCACAATGTTCCAATTTGTCTATAACAGATGCTGTTATCCTTTCATAAATATGACTGAGCATTGAGTGAAAATTAAGCTCTTAAACATTGCTGACTAAAATCCTGGACATGTCTCTGTAAATACTCTACATAACTCTTATCTCTCCTCTATTATCATTTATGTATATTTACTGTAGTCTATAATAATTTCCTGTATTACTTTTTACTCTTTTACCTTGTATTCTGTTTTCTTACTTTTTACTTCACTTTTGCTTCTCTTCCTTTTCTAATTTCTAACTTTTACATTATTCAACCTGTTCCCTGCCTTTTTTATACTCAACTTCTTTCTAACTTCTTTCTTTCCCCTAGTTCTTATACTCTTCGTTTGTTATTTATACATCCTATCTTTTCAGTTTTATTTATAATTTTAATGTTAGTCAATATAATTGACTGTTAGTATGTAAAATTTACTGCCTGTATCATTTAGACTAAGGATTGTTAGTTAAATCTTGTTTAACCTCCATTATTTCAATTATTTGTATATTTCAATGTTTTTTGTATTGAAGATTTTCTCCCTGGGCTTCCATTGAAAAATGGCTTATGCTCAACTGGAAATTCCCAGTCATCAAACTTCAAATAAATAAATAAATAAATAAATAAATAAATAACATAAATAATTATTTGCATGCACATTACAAAACAAGGAAGCTCATGCACATTGTAGATACTCAAAAAACAAGATCCAAGTTGTTCTACAAGCCTACAGTTTTTATTACCAATCTGGTACCTCGGGTATTCGCCTTCTCAGGATATTAAAATGGCTTTTATACAGTTATGTTAATATGGCTTTACTAGAAATTTTGGAAAGAGGGAAAGGTTAAGTTATTTTAACAAGTGATGTATGTGATGAAAGAAGATACTGCTAGCACAACTAGCTGGAATTTTGTAAATAATTATATGTCATTGGTGAATATCAAAATTATTAATACAAGATGCTTGTGTTACAAATGCATTATAACTGCATGTCATGTGTATATCAAACTGCTTGTACAGACGTGTGTGTTGAAAAGGTGTTTGCAAAGTACTGTTTGAAATGTAACCACAGTGTGCCCTACTGAAAGAGAATAGAAATGTACATGCGCTATTTTAACTGTTTAAATGTATAAGTTTCAACAGTGGGAACTGGAATACAGGAGGTTACCCTCAGTCTAGTGAACTTTAGAAAAATATCTGAAATTAAATTACTTTACAGGACATAATAAAGAGGCTACCTCTCAAGTTTTCAATGCAGCTAGAGGCACAGAGTTATTGCTAGCAAGCGTTTTCCATAGTCCTTGGAGTGAACTAATTGCTACTTTTGAAGCATGAAGGAATACAACTGTTTTATGACTTCTAGCATATGCCAAAGATCTGAGGAAAAGCCCTTGTCTTTTTATGTTTACAGGTATATGCTAAAATGCTGCCAGTTTCTAGCAATGGGAATTCTGGCCTGGGAACTAGAAGCCAGATGACCAAAAATGATGTCATTTTGCAAGCTATCCCAGCAGTAATATTTTAGATATTAATCTGAGAAGTCTATTAGTGAGATAGAGCATTCTGTATTCTGTTTTGGTCATGACAACAAATAGAAGATCCATTCACCACATCTGCCTTGCTCTATTAGTAAGTGCTTAAGCTATAGTAAAATTCTCTTAGTTTCAGTCAGGAATATAGTGAAGCTTAGTTTAGATATTTTTCTTTATTTATTTGAGACTGTCCTGCAATTTTGTTTTAAATACTTCCTGTGGTTTTGAATGCTGATGCCACTGTGAATATATATTTAGTATTGTCTTGCTCTTTTTATTATTTATTATTAATATATTTAAGCCTTTCATTGTGGGTGATCTGTGTAGGGATATTTACATTTTGAGAGTACTTGCATATTTCTTTGTTGACACTCTGGGCCACTCCTAATAGCCTTGCTCTTGGTCAAACTATTTGTATTAATATTAACGTTACACAGTAAGATTGGACACCCTTTATTATGGGCCTTAAAGTAGCTGATAAGGGATACTGGTGGCACTGGTAACTATCTTATAGTCTGGGCAGAAGGGGGCATAGCTAGCCAGCCTTTAACAGGTGTGTGTGTGTGTGTGTGTGTGTGTGTGTGTGTGTGTGTGTGTAAAACAAATTTCCAAGAGTGTGTGTGTCAGCTAATTGGGAAGGGACATGAAGAACTGGTTGGACAGAGATAGTGTTGGAGGACTTAGCTTGGAACCTTGGCTAAGGACTCAACTCTATAGCTGTGCCTGTGGGGAGTCTTATTGGGGATGTAGAGAAAGAGTGAGAAACCAACCTCAGACTGACAGTGGTCTCTGTGTGGTCTTAAGGGAAATTGCACTTGATGCAGAGAGCTGCATCTAGAAAAACTGTGTGTGTGTGTGTGTGTACTTGTCATTGTCTCAGTGAACATCCCCCACTGTTGCTAGTAGTGAGGACTGAGGCTCCTTGATTACTGGTCCAGTGGAGGGTCATCACATTTGGTGGGCAATGGTGGGATGTCCACATCACATTTGGTTGTCAGTGGTGGGATCACCACATCACATATTGGGATTCAGTGGTGTGGATATTGAACTCCTGTACCCTGTAAACAGTGACCACTAAAGAAGGTGTTTGTACTCTCAAGCAGCCACATGGCAGACATTTAGAGTTTCATATCACAGTAGTTTTATTTATTTTTTGTTAGCTTAGTGAGTCAGGGAGAGCAGGTAAGGATGTCATCTTAGGATTATGGCAAGCTGACAAGGAACCAGTTGGCTGAGATGTGCCAAGCCAAAGGACTGGGGCATGCCAACCTGACTAAAGGAGAAATGATTGCACCCTTAACCACAGCTGCATCACAGACCAGCAACCAGGGAGACAGCCAGACTGGCCTTGGGGGTGTACAACTCTCAGAAAATGGACAGTTCAGCTTTTCCTCAGAGGACTTAAAAATCCATCTGTTGTTAAAGAGACTTAAACTGGAGGCCAAACAGTTGGAAATGGAATCAGCAGAGATACTGGGGCATTTGGTGGCTGATGAAGAGGAGAAACAGATGGCATTAGAATCAGCAGAGAGATTGAGATGTCTGGAAGCCAAAGAAAATGAGAGGCAGAGGCAACATTAAAAGGAAATGCTGACTCTTTGCCAGGGTAATGGAAGTAATAGGGAAGGGAATAAACCAACCCCAGAAGCTATAATGGTCAGTACATTTCTTCCACAATTTACAGAGTGTGATAGTTTTTGTAGTTTTATTAATTCATTTGAAAGGGTATGTAAACAGTTTAGTGGTGACCAAAGGCTCTGGATACTGTTCCTGACCCCCTTACTCCATGGTAAAGCTGTAACTGCTGTTTCTAAATTGTCTGATACTGATTGCTTAAATTATAATACACTTAAAAATTGTTTATTAGAGTGTTTTAAGTTAAGACCTAAAGCTTTTAGAAAATTTATTTCATGAGCATAGATGCAAAGGCAGATGAAAGTGTGCATGATTATGCTGCTGAACTAAAGCTGGGTAAGTGGGTATCAGGTCACCACTTTAAAGGGCTGGCACACCTGTTGGTGAGGGAACAAGCCCTTAGCACTTTGCCTGAGGACATGAGAATCTGGTTGGCAGATAGAGCATGCAACACCACAGATGAGTTGGGGAAAAAGGGAAACCTATACTTAACAAGCAGGGCATCATTGCACAGGAAAGGATACCCAGTGCTGCACATGGGTCTAAGTTATCCTATGATAGGCAGCATAAACCACCCTAACAGAGTTCAACAGTAACAGGGGAAGCCACTAGTTCAGGTACACAGCCACGATCAAGGGTTAAATGTTTAAAATGTAACCAGAGTGGCCACATAGCATACAGATGTCCACAGAGGTAAGGTGGGGAACAAAAGTTAGGGGAGCCAGCAAGTGGGAAAGACCGAATGCCAACAGTAAGTTGCCTGGAGACAACAAGGGTACCAAACTACCACAAGAGGTTATATCCTACCTTAGCAGATGGAAAACAGGCTACTGCTAAGACAGACATAAGCTTCTGACCTAACAATTGCAAAGCCTGCAATGGTTAAAGAGGAGCACTACTTGCTTGGGGAGTCTACTCCAGTCAGAGCTTTAGAAGAGAACCCATTCCAAATACCATTGGCTAGGGTTCACTTTGACCAGGAGGGTGTAAAAGGAAGCAAGCAAGTAGGTGTGTTTGAGGATATGCCTGATATGGAAGGATTTTAATAATGCAGGACCCTATGTGCATGCAGTAACACACAGTTAGGCTTGGAGACAGGCATGTGGGTCTGGTAGCCTCGGGGGGACCCAGACAGACCACATGCTTGAAGCCAGGACTGATGAGGTGACTACTTCAGGGAGGAAGTTACCCTGTAGCAGTGAGTCTGAAGGTGAGCCACTGCTGCTTGTGGGCACTGATATTCCCTTAGACAGAGTGACTTCAGGAGCAGAGGTGAGTAGCAGCACCCTGGCTGACAGTGAGGCACCGCTGTCAGAGGATACCAGACTTCCTTTGGAAGGGGAGCTGGGAAGGTTACAAAGAGAGAGTTGAGACAGGCTCAGCTCTCAGACCTTACATTACAAGGCTTGAGAGAGGCAGTCAGGGAGGTGCCTGATTATAGGTTCATAGGTGTGTACTAGGCTAATGGCCCTGGAGCCTTTACAAGCCTAGCCCATAGAATTACCCTGGCATCATGCCACCTGACCTTAGTTTCCAGTGCCTCTGTTGAGTAGAGCCACTGGAGTGATCCCTGGGGTGAATTTTCTAGTTCCCATCCACTCATCAAGATTTCTCTTGAACAGGGCCAGTAAGGTGCTCTGTTTGACATGTACGGGAAGTCTATTCCATAGCATAGGCAGTCTCTGGGTTATGAACCTGTCCCTCCAGCACTTTCTGTTGACTGTGGTAATGAGGGTGAGGTCTCTGGAGCATGTGGTGTGGAGGGATTGGGATTTCTTTAGATGTAGCATTTCTAACAGAGCTGGGTCAGACATGGCTTTGTGGGTACTGATTCTCGAGGAAAAGGCGAATCTGTATACTGTGACAAAGGGTTACTGTATAGAGAGTGGACCCCTGACAGAGGGCTAGAGGGTGAGGTAATACAGCAGTTGATAGTGCCCAGAGCTTACCATCTGGCATGTCTAGCCTTAGCCCATGACATTCCCTTTGCAGGTCATATGGGGATAAAGCATACCAAGAGTCATATTATGCAGTACTTATATTGACCTGGGATTTTCATGGATGTAACAGGGTACTGCAGGATCTGTGAGCAGTGCCAAAAAGTAGCGAAGGCAGGAGACAAGGTCAAAGCTCCTTTGGTGTCTTTGCCTGTGACAGAAGAGCCAATTCAGAGGGTAGCTATGAATATTGTGGGGCCTCTGAGTACCCCAAGTACCACAGGGAAGAAGTAGATCCTAGTGGTAATAGATTATGCTACCAGATACCCTGAGGCGTTGGCTCTGTCCTCCATTGAGGCAGAAAAGGTGGCAAATGCTTTGTTAGAGATTTTCAGCAAGGTAGGTTTTCCAAAAGAAATGCTGACTGACAGAGGTGCCAATTTCATGTCAGACCTGCTGGCTTGTCTGCGGGAGCACTGAGGGGTGAAACAACTAAAGACCACCCCTTACCACCCCTAGACTAATGGTCTTGTGGAGAGGTTAAACTCTACACTAAAGACCATGCTATGGGCATTTGCAGACCAGTTTAAGAGGGTTGTGGGAGAAATATTTCCCATTCTGTTGTTTACTTACAGAGAGGTGCCCCAGGAATCCACAGGTTTTTCATCCTTTGAGTTGCTGTATGGGCATATGGTGATGGGATCTCTAGATCTGATTCATGATAAGTGGGAAGGTGAGTGTGAATCCCACAAGCAGTCTGTTGTTGCATATGTTCTAAACCTCAGAACAAGGCACAGGGAGCTCATGAGCTTGGCCCAGGAGAACCTGAAAAAAGCCCAACAGCAGAAAAAGATCTGGTATGACAAGAATGCTCGAGCTAGAGAGTGTGATGTGGGGCAGCAGGCTATGGTTCTCATTTGTTTCAGACACAACAAGCTGCAGGCAGTTTGAGATGGACCTTTCAAAGTGGTAAGGAATGTCAGTAATGTTAACTAAATGTTAGAACTGTTAGGCAGGAGGCAGGGGCACAAACTGTACCATGTTAACATGATGAAACCTTAACATGACAGGGAGGCACTGGTATTTGCAGTAGAAGGCAGAAGGAGTCTGAGGGGGAGCTATGGCTACAGGGAGCCAGCCAGCAAAATCCCAAGTTACTATGATAGAGCCTAGGGTTGCAGGCATATGATATGACACTGCAACACTGTAGTGGGGTCAGCAATTCAAAGGCAGCTGGAATCTCAAGACAGGGAGTGAGGTGATGTATTCCCAGATAGGCTCATTCCTCTCAAGGAATGATTCTCAAGAGTCACTTGAAAAACTAGCTTGAGTGTTCAAAGAGAGGAAGAAGTTTGATGAAAGGAGATACTGCCAACACAGCTGACTCAAATTTTGCAAATAATTATATGTCATTGGCGAATATCAAAATGATTTATACAAGATGTTTGTGTTACAAATGTATTAGAACTGTATGTCGTGTGTATATCAAACTGCTTGTACAGACGTGTGTTGAAAAGGCATTTGCAAAGTGCTGTTTGAAATATAACCATAGTGTGCCCTACTGGAAGAGAAAAGAAATGTAAATGCACTATTGCAACTATTTAAATGTATATATTTTACCAATGGAAACTGGAATACAGGAGGTTAATCTCAGTGTAGTAAATGATTGAAAAATATCTGAAATTAAATTATTTTAAAGGATGCAATAAAGAGGCTACCTCTGAAGTTTTCAATGCAGCTAGAGACACAGAGTATGTGCTAGGAAGCTTTCTGTATTGTCCTTGGAGTGACTTAATTGCTACTTTTGACACATGATGGAATGCAATTATTTTATGACTTTCAGCATCTGCCAAAGATCTGAAGAAAAGCCCTTGTCAGTACATTTTTACAGGTAGATGCTAAATCCTGCCAGCTTCTAGCAGTGGGGGTTTTGGCGTGGGATCTAGAAGTCAGATAACCAGAAATGATGTCATTCTGCAAGCTATCCCAGCAGTAATATTTTAGACATTAATTTGAGAAGTCTCCTAGTGAGAAAGAGCATCCTGCATTCTGTCTTGGACCTGACAACAACTACAAGATCTATTCACCACATCTGCATTGCTACATTAGTAAATGCTTAGGTTATAGTATAATTCTCTTAGATTCAGTCAGGAATATAGTGAAGCTTAGTTTAGATATTTTTCTTTATTTACTTGAGACTGTTCTGCAATGTTGTTTTAAATATTTCCTGTGGTTTTGAACTCTGATGTTACTGTGAATATATATTTAGTTTTGTCTTATTTTATTTAATATTAAATATATTTAACCTTTCATTGTGGCTGATCTGTGTAGGGAATAGTTAAATTTTGAGAGTACTTGCATATTTCTTTGGTGACACTGTGGGCCACTTCTAATAGCCTTGCTCTTGGTCAAACAACTATTTGTATTAATATTAATGTTACACAGTAAGATTGGACACCCTTTGTTAATGGCCTTAAAGTAGCTCATAAGGGGCAGTGGTGGCAGTAATAACTACCTTATAGTCTGGGCAGAAGGGGGCATAGCTAGTAAAGCTGTGCCAGCCTTTCCCAGGTGTGTGTGTGTGTGTGTGTGTGTGTGTGTGTGTGTGTGTGTGTGTGTGTGTGTGAAACAAATCTCCAAGAGTGTGTGTGTCAGCTACTTTAGCCGGGACACAAAGCACTTGTTGGACAGAGAGATTGTTGGAGAGCTTGGCTTGAAACCCTGGCTAAGGACTCAACTCTATAGCTGTGCCAGTGGGAAGTCTTGCTGGGGATCTGGAGAAAGAGTGAAAAAATAGCCCCGGACTGACTATGGTCTCTGTGTGGTCTTAAGGGAAATTGCACTTGATGAAGAGAGCTGCATTTGGAAATACTGTGTGCGTACTTGTCATCGCCTCAGTGAACATCCCCCACTGTTGCCAGTGGTGAGGATTGAGGCTCCTTAATTACTGCTCCAGTGGAGGGTTGTCACAATGTAAAAAAACTTTATGTTAATAAATCAGCTGATCCGGTATCTTATGCCATCCCTAAGGTACACAAGAATTTGCAGGATTCCCTTGGTAGACCAGTTATTTCTGGTGTGGGCTCTTATTTACAAAATATGGGCATTTTTTGGATTTTCAATTAAAGAAGTTTTTAAAGATGATACCTGTGCACATTAGCAATACCCAAGAGCTGAAAGGCAGCCTAAAAGGGGTTGCTTGGTGAGAAGGTTATTATTGGTGACAGTGGTTGTGAATTCATTGCATATAGCACAAGTGGGGCTTAGGAGCAGTTCAAAATGTAATGGAGGTGGAATTTTGTACTTTTTTTCTGGTTGCTTTGCTTGTGTTTTGTCTGACCCATAATTATTTTTGTTTTGAAGATGAAGTCAATTTATAGGTAAAGGGTACAACTTTGGGAGCATAGCTGTGGGAACATATTTTGCTTCCACTTATACCATATTATATATGAGTGATTTTGAAAGGAAGTTTTTGTATGCAATCATGTTTTTTTTTTTTTTTGGAGCATTTCATGTTGTACAAAAGATACATAGATAATTTGCTTTTTATTTGTTAGGGTAGTGAGGGTAATTGTTTGGAATTTTTTAAAGAACTGAATGGGAATTTCCACGGACTCAAATTTACATATGAAATAAATAGAATGTTCATTAATTATTTAGATGTTATATTTTATGTGGATGGGGAGACAAATATTCAGTTTAACCCTTATAGAAAGGTGGCAACAGTTAAAAATTTCTTGCATGCAACCAGCACGCACCCACCACATTTCGTTGATTCATTACATTATAGTGAATTTAGGAAAACATTTAAAAATGTATCAGAATAGATTTTAAGGGAGAATGAGTTGATGGAGGTAGAGAACATACTTAAAAATCAGGGTTATTCAACAGCACATAGATAAAGCCAAAAGAAGGCTTTTGGAAGGTAGAGAGATGAAAGTATATGGTGAAAAATGAGGAAATGAGAGTGTTGTTGAATGGGTAGAAAGAAGTAATGAAAGATTGTTTTTTGTTTCAAAATGTTCACATTTATCCATTTTTATGGAAAACACTGCTGAGGATCTTTGGTATGTATTTTGTAATGATGAGGTGGTCGGTAAGCTTTTTCCTGAATATGTTACCTTCTCTTGTTGTTGTTGTATCTTTCGGCTTTTCCCGGTTAGGGGTCGCCACAGCGGAACTCCGGTTCGCTAATGATTGGGAGTAGATTTTTACATACCGAGTTGCCAGCCCTGACGCACAACCTTCAACTAAGGTACGCCCATTCACGCATGTCTCCACACAGAAGACGCTTTAGCTGAGAATCGAACAGGACAACATCTTACTGTGAGGCGACAATGCTACCGCAACACCACCACTGCAATTTATGTTACCTTCTCTTGTAATAGATATAATAACTTAAAAAAAGAAGGTTTAAATTATCGTCACGGGCATTCAACTAGAATATTAGATATGAAGGGTTCATTTGCCTGTGGAAGCTGTAAAGGTTGTCCTAAAATTAAAAAACTTACCAGGACAAAAATAAATGTGAGAAGTTTTGTTATTAAAGAATAGTTTTAGTTTTGAGTCCAGTGGAGTGGTGTATATAATTGGTTGTGATTGTAGATTTCCAGCTTGGCATGTGAGTCAGACAAGACGTAAAGTTAGAGTTTGTACTTTGGAACATTTGGGTGATATTAGTAGTCAGAATATAAAAAGTCCTGTAGCAGAACATTTTAACAAGGTACATCAAGGTTCAGATGCTGGGTTTTTCTTCAGTATATTGGATCAGCCTTTTCTTCCTGGAGGGGGTGATTTTATAAGTAAATTAAATGAATTGTAGATGAAAATGATATTAAATTGAATGAACTGGAGATGGAAATGATATTAAGTTATAGAGCATTATTTCCAAGGGGTTTAAATCAGGAAGTTAATTTATGTGCCTAAACAAGAAAAAACAATTTAAAATGCGATGGAAAGGTTTTTTGTGATGGTAAAGTAATATATTTAATTATTTTAATCATTGTATTTACTGGGTATCAGAGTTCACTTTATTTAATTGAATGATTGTTAAATTAATTGGTAGTTTTGTAATTAACTGGGTTCTACCTGTATAAAAGCTATTTTAAAACTCTGATGTTATATCCTGAGAAGGCAAATAGCTGAAGTACCAAACTGATATTAAAAACTGTATGCTTGTAGAACAGCTTAGATTGTTTTTTTTTGTTTTTTTTTTTAATTTAGTTGGTTTTATGTTTCTTTATGACGTTGTAGATACTCTAAGGTGGTAATGTTTAGATGAATACAAATCACTCAAAAATCCATGTATTTAAATATCACAAAGCCAGAAAAATATAATTTCTGGACAGAAAAACTTGTACATGTTGAAACCCAATTCACATCCTGATTTAAAGGGAGATAAACAATAATTCACTTAAATTCTGCTTCAGTGTTATAAAATGAAATTAATCAGGAAAGTTTTAATTAATACTGGGAAGTAGTAGAGATGACAAACGTATAAGTCAATACTACGCACCGCATGTTAGTGTTACCTTTTCTAAAGCCAAAAATAAGAAATATGGTAACAAACACAGCAGGACCTGCTTAAACAGTGGCTTAACTGTTTCCACCAGGCGTGAGAAGGTGTGGTATACGGATGTAAAACAACTTCTCTGTTAATATAACATTGCATAATCTGTTTATACTTTCTAAAATGAGATTTCAACAATTATTTATATACTGTACCTCCAGCTTGTTCTCTACATATTCCCAGATGCCAAAGATTACAAGTCTCAGGACCGTCTAAAACAACAAAAGTAGACATAGTTAAGTTATTTTCCTTATTACATAGCAAGTATTGTACCTACATACATATTCAGGTAACTGTACACAACATATGAAATTAATGTGATTGTAGTTATATAAATACACTCCCTTACTGTGGATCTCATCAATTAACAAACAATTTTTCAAAACTACTAGATGTATGCTAAAGAAGATGGAAAGCATGTAAAAACCAGAGAAAAAAAAAGATAATTTTACATACCCAATTTCAAACACATGCACACAAACACACATGCACATACAGGCAACAAGCTGAAACAAACATGTTCATTTGAAACTTTTTTCAGTACATCAGTGATTACCTTGCATAAAATTCATGGGTTTATTGGAATCCACATAAAATATAACAGTCATAAACAAAGAGTATTTTAGTAATGCTGCCCCACCTTGAAGGTGCAATAAATTAAGGCAAAGTTCAATAAATGATGCAAAGGCACATTACACTGTGTCTCTTTCCAGACTATACTTGACCTGGTTAACTGGCATCAGCATCAGCCTTCTTTTCCCATTTTGTACATGAAGTCAGGGTGTTGCATCAAGAGTGACCATCACCTAGTGCCACTATTCACACTGCAGGGACTCTTCTAATGTTTTTATTCTTATATATACATTACAGTGATGTTTAGATCACATACACTTTCTGATATGGGATCTAAAAGTTCAGCAAATGGAATTCAACATCCCCAAGATTAGCAAATAGTCACGAATCACCTAAAACCCTGATCTTGGCCTAACATGACTGATAATTAATGTTGAGGTTGCTGACATAGTGATATATTCCTCAAGGACGGGAATCCTTCCTGGGGTACCAAAACTCCGTGTAGTGAAACACCGAGTGGTAGAACCTTCTTTTGAAATCAGGGCAGTTTCAAATACATCAGTTTTGACCAAGGTGAGTGACAAAATCACAGCAGGACCACTTCATAAAGCTATCTTTTACTGTGTTTGTGGTCCAAATTTATAATGGATTATTTAAAAAAGGTCATGAACTACCACTCCTTGTGACAGAGGAGCAAAGATTATGCTTCTGATCATAGCAAATCAGCTGTCCAGTACAGAAGGGATGATTTCTGTTACAATATGAATGTTTCTTTTCAGAAAGACTGCACTATATAAGTTAAGGTGATGAACTATTGTCCAGTGCCTCTGTTCTATACAATACTTTGAGGGTCAGCTCATTCAAATTAAGCTCAAATGGCATTTTATAATTTTTGAGCTGGTTCACAAGTTTTAGTCTGACCGCTATCTGCTATCCAGGATGGACTGAAGGATTAACAAGAAGAACAGATGCAAACAACATGTTCTCCTAATGACTCTCCTTTTTTAGAATTCGGTGTGAGTGTCAGGTCCTTTTAGGTAGCCTGTTTCAATTTTAGATTATGCTTTGTGCTCTTTGCTCATCATCACATCAGCAGATAATGAGGGTTTGTCTTTCTCGGGCACTTTTTAATCCTAGGATCATACACCCAGCTGTCTTGTTATTTTTTTAGCCTGCATCTCTTCATGACATATATTATTTAAGATACAGTCTACATATCAGCTTGGTCTTGGTGAGATGTTGAGTTTATCACATGAAGGTACTCATCAAGACTTGAAGATGAATTCAGTTCCAGCAGTACTACTCTTCCTTACTTGCTGACTGCATCACCTCTCCATTCAGACCACAGTATGATTGACCCAGATACACCTGCGGCTTTGTGAACTACAGGATGCCCTGGAGCTATCCCATATGGAGGTACATTGCCCTCCTTCCCCACATGCTCACACACAAATCCTAATACATTAGCACTGACAGGGTTAAGTCTGCTGAATTATAGCTCCAAACAGCAAGTGCTGAGGTGCAGTGCTATACGTGAACAACATGGCTGTCACAGCAGCCTTCTCACCCCCCTAGTACCAACCTGAAGCAGCAGCAACATTTTCAAAAGCCATGTCTGAATGTGACTATGTGACCTGCACACCTGAGTCTGATTAAAATAATTAAATATATTACTTTACCATCACAAAAAAACTTTCCATCGCATTTTAAATTGTTTTTTCTTGTTTAGGCACATAAATTAACTTCCTGATTTAAACCCCTTGGAAATAATGTTCTATAACTTAATATCATTTTCATCTCCAGTTCATTCAATTTAATATTTTCATCTACAATTCATTCAATTTACTTACAAAATCACCCCCTCTAGGAAGGAAAGGCTGATCCAATATACTGAAGAAAAACCCAGCATCTGAACCTTGGTGTACCTTGTTAAAATGTTCTGCTACAGTACTTATTATGCAGAAAAGCAAACAAGTTCTAGATGCCATACTATAAAGTACAGCAACACATAGCTTTCTACAGATGAGAATATTTGTGACAATGCTGACATAGGTATGTGTTTGTGTTCTTGCCACACTGTGTCTGGCCTGTACATGAAAAGCACTGCACACCACGTACTGATGGCTGAAGCATGCTGCAAGACATAGCTTCTCATGCTGTTGCACCCCATCTAGGTCTTGACAGTTGCCTGCCCTCACTGATGTTGTTACTGGCCTGTGGGGAATACAAATATGTGCATGTCAGAGTATGCACTAGCTGCAGGTTATACTTTGCATATACAACATCCAAATGGACTGTTTACCTCCTGCAAAATCACTGTGATCCTTGCTGGTGCAGACTAGTCTCAATGCAACCAACAGGAAATTAAGATGCCATTTCTAGCTACAGCTGTGGAAGCTAAAATCATCTACTGGTAGGTAAATTGTGGGGAGGGCTACCAAGTCTGTCCATCAGTAGTATCTAATTTACCCTCCTTCAAGCACAGTTATGCATATGTGAGCCTCCTCCTGCACTAATGCACACTGCACCCACACCCACCTTACGCACTTATAATTGTTAGCCTGCATGGCAAGCCACAGCTTGTCTGTGGCAGTTTTTAAATCATGAACAAAGCAGTGTGGCTCCACATATGTAGATGGACTCAGCATACACCTCCTTCTCCACCTTGTTGAAGTTGTCTTGTCAACATTATAACAGCACTAACTGTTCCACATAATGAAAGAAAACTACCTGATAAAACAATTACATTCAATATGTAAAGTGTACACTTGTAGTCACAGTGTATGTAACACTATAAGTATGTAGTAAAGAGAAGATTGCACACTTCCCTGCTTCTAAATGCCTATCAGGAAATGATAACTGTACAAAACTACAGTATTCTTACAGCACACCATTAGTCCAGAAACCCATGAGCAACACAAGACACACCACATATCCAAGAGCAATAACTCAATGGCCACACAATGCCAAGCATCAAAACATAACAACTGTATGTTATAATAGCTGTAAAGCACAAACGCAGCCATAGCTGTAATACAAGAAAAACCAAACATACAGGAAGATCTATAAACAATCATTGCAATATAAATGGGTGGCTCTACATATGAGGACCTGTAACATGGCATATTCTTACATCTGTAAATGTGTGTGTATGTATAATATAGATATATATTGGCATGTACACACACACACACACACACACACACACACATATATATATATATATATATATATATATATATATATATATATATGGATCCCTATCAGTTGATCAAGTTTTTAGAAACTTAAAATTCATATCGGCAAGACAATATGATTGAATTTCTGAAAACTCAAAGCTTTTGAATGGAGATCGCGGTACAGTGAGGATCGGGAAATTGACCATTTTCTCAATGTAGTGTAATCTTGGAGTTGGTTGTGACGATGTGAAGTACTGGCATCTGTGCCAGGGAGAATAGGGCAGTAAATGTGTAACATACGCCAGCATAGTTAGCTGGAGTTTTGTAAATAATTTTGTTTCACTTGACTATCACACTGACTTGTACATATGCTTGTGTTAAAATGTATCAGCAGTGTTACTATAACTGATTAAATGTATATGTTTAAACAGAGAATTCTGGAAGGGAAGAGTAGAAGTTTTTGAAATTGTTCTATAGCTTTCAGATACTGCAACAGATCTTAGCAAAGCTCTGTGTGTCTATTTTGCCAGAGTCAGGTGATCAAATGTGATATCATTTCATAACAGGCACTGAGAAGATGGAACTCTCACAGCAGTTTGTTTTGTTTTGTTTTCTTTGGAACCTAATATAAAGGATCTATGACTGTTATCATCAGTTAGTTCAGTTCAGTTAGTTAGAAGCTCATCATCTTGTCTTGCAGAAGTAAGAATCTCAACATCTAATCTTGCCTTGCTGTATTAATTAAGTTAGCTAGGGAACAGTTATTCTTTAGACAGCCAGGAAATACAGTGACATTAGTTAAGTATTGTTTTTCTTCATCTGTTTGAATCTGTCCAACTGTGTTATTTTTATTTCTATTGAAATTGAAACTCTGGTGTTTATTGTACTTATATATTTAGTTTTCTCATGTTTTCTATTTTATTAATTATTATTAAATATTTTATACCTTTTATTGTGGATGGTATTTTGGAAAATACTTTTAATATCTTGAGAGTACTTGTGCTTATTTTAGTGACGCCTTGGCCACTCCAAAAAGCCTTGTTGCTTTGGTTATACTCTACCAGTTACATTAGCATTGCTTTTACTCAGTATAATTGGATACATTTGTAAGAGTCTGAGAGTGGTTGACTGCTGGCAGTGTGGTTATCTTATAGTCTGGGCAGAAGAGGTACAGCTAGTAAATCTGTGCCAGTCTTTCCCAGGAGTGTGTGTGTGTGTGTGTGTGTGTGTGTGTGTGTGTGTGTGTGTGTGTGTGTGTGTGTGTGTGTATGTGTTTGGGTCTTTGTTTGTGAAAATCAAACACCCATGTGTGGGTGTGTCAGCTATTTGGAAAATCAAATCAACATAGTGAACAGAAACGGAGGTTGTTGCTTAGATCATGGCACTGTGGGGATAAGGGAATATTCCCCTTTCCCCACTGTAGTGTGATCTTGGAGTGAGAATATATAAGTAGAGGGGGTGTGGGAGCACAGCCCCACTGAATAAATGTGGTTAGTGTTGTGTTGCTTTTTTTTTTATCTGTGTGTTTTTTTTTTTCATTTAGTTGTTTTTATGCAAAACTGCATTTTCGAAAAAAATGCAGTTTTGGGAAAAAGGGGTTGCCTAATTACATTTCATTGAAACTTAATTTTTTTGGGTCAAGGTAAACCCATATATATATATATATATATATATATATATATATATGTATATATGTTTTTTAGCATATCCTTTCATCTGTAAATATGTTTTGTTCATTTCTTATGTGATCTTATTCACCTGTGCTGTGCCTGCAAAAGGGCCATCGAGATCAGAACATTACCCCAGTTAAAAAAAAAAAAAAAAATATATATATATATATATATATATATATATATATAGATGGAACATGATTATAGTTTTATATATTGTTCAGACAGTCTTCATTGTAACAGCAAAGTACTGTATAAAAAGTCATAATGTATGCAAATGTACCACGATCGAGGCACTACGCTTGAGTTGCAAGAACTGTAGTTCACACAAAAAATACACATTTAATATGTAATCTGTAGCAGAAATAGACAATCAAGCAAATATATGCAGCTTGCTTCACAAACTGACATTACATTTTTGAAAATTAACTCCCAAATATCAGTAAAATAACAACAGCATTGCTACAAGTGTCAGCATATTGAAGCAGACATCATAAAGTGAGGGTATTAGTAAGTCTGGAAATGTCTCCTGCTACCTGAATCAGATGTATGCTCAGGGAAATTATGGCAAATGAAACAGTCATCTTTTCAAATGTCAACCTCTGGGGAGGTGGGGGACTAGTCCCGGGTCTGCCATCCACATTTTTTCTGGTTGGTGCACAGCGACTTGCTCATGGTTGGGTGGGAAGCCATGCAGAAGGTGACTCCCCAGAGTGGAGTGTTACAGCCCACAGCATCAGCTCTTGCTGTGCCCAGGAGTTGTGGGAGATGACCGCCACCACACCCACCTTGGATGAGTTAAGCAAACCTAAACATCTGCACTTAACATAAATGGTTCAGCATCAGTTTGTCAGATTATGAAAAATAAATGCAGACAGACATGGATTTATTGGTTACACATTGCAGGTGCTATTTTAATTATCAATCTTACATGACATAAAATGATTGAAAGAATCTGTACCTTCTGTGCATTTCCCTAAAGCATGTCTATCTGCAGTTATGACCAGGAAAGGTGGGTGAATACCTACCTGGGCTGAACTGCAGACTGCATGGTCTGTCCACCTCACAGAGCATTACATGTAATGCCTATATGGTGCAGGAGAACTTACTGTTACAGCCATATGAAATGAGGTGGTTGAGGAGCTCATCCATATCATAGGCCTAATTAGCTCATAATGCCTGCATGGATGGAATGGACTGCAGAGGTGGCAGCACAACTGCTTCCATGAAATGCAGTGGTAGGTGCAGAACAAAGTGCTGCACTGTTTGTGCAATTCTGAAGTGATGCATAGTAATAAACAGATTAAAAATAGAAGCATATGGTGCTGCAGAGCACTCAGCTCATCTCTGTTACCAATACCTGAACAATGCAGCATCAGCCACACAATCCCACAAATCTGAGCAGCAACACCGTTAATCAAAAGAGCAGAGTAATAGGAATGGCGAACCATCCCACTGCATGGCTCTCACAATATCTGTGTAGAGACCCGAAGTACAAAAGGTATAAAAGGGCATCCAGTGAAGCACCCATACAGTGTGAGTTCTGAATCATGAATAGGGTGGAAGATTGTTGCACAGCTGTCATTGCTCAGTTCTAAGCATGATTTCTGTCTGTGCTGCATGCATGTCCTGCATTCTATGGCCTCCAGTAATATTGGCTTATAAGTTCAGTCTTCCAAATATGACTATGAATTATGACACTACTTTTCTTGTATACATTTGCATATCTCATTTATAACTCATTTAGTTACCTACCATCATGTGGTGATTTACAATCATATTATAATATGCATCACACCTCGCCTTGCAGATCAGCAACATGCTGCTATGAATTACCCCCACCTTGTGCATGGTTGCTAACTGCCCAACTGACCACTGCACAAGACAGAACCTGACTACGAATTCTAAGTTCATACCTCTGAACTGTCCCTGGTTTTAATGGGTGTCCTTGATTTAACCTCATAACTTTATACTATCATTCCTGAAATGGTATTCATTACACTTGTAGATTTCTTTTACTTTCTAAATCTGTGGTAATAATAATAAAAAAATTGTACTTGATCTGGGGCCTTTGCCCTTGAATATTTTTGGCTGTGCCCCTAATTCTGGTGCTGAGAGGTTGATAGGTATGATTCTACTGTAGCCTCTGGCACCCATACTATTTTTGGGAGGATAAGTACTGACTGCCCAGGAGATGCAGAGAACCAATAGTTGAAGTCCCATATTGAATGATCACTGCATCGTCTCTACAAACCTTTTCAGCCAGAAGTCAATAAGGCAAAGGTAATGTCATCACAACTAGTGCTTTGTAAGTTGACTAATAATAACTGTCATGGAATGATTTCACATATTTGGACTGGCTTAATGCTATTGCTGAGACCAACCATGACAGTGCACTGTTATATTTTCTTAAAATTTTCTTACCATGGAGGGAGATGAGACTAGAGAAAATTCTCCTTCAATTAGTTTTGAACTATAAAAACGTACTTTTATGACAGACTACTTGGTATATGTATGAAAACATCAAACTACAAACTGGAGTTGAATGCAATCCACTCAAAGCAAAATATTAACCACTAATGACATAGCTATGTTTCTGAATCAGAGACAAGATGTGCTGCTTGAAATCAGATTCAGGAAAGAAATAAACCATTTATCTGGGAGGACTAAAAAGAAAAAAAAGGTCAGAACTGCACCTTATGGGTGGTATATAACTAGCTGAAGTGCACCTTATAGGGGTATAAAACTAACTGAACTGCACCTTATAGGTGGTATATAACTAACAGAAGTGCACCTTATGAGTGGTATATAACTAGGTGAAGTGAACCTTATGGGGGGTATATAACTAACTGAACTGCATCTTATAGGTGGTATGCAGCTAAGTGAAGTGCACCTTATGGGTGGCATATTTATTTATTTAACATTTGTTTACTGGGATAGTCCAACTTGGAATGAAGTCAGTTTTCAGTGGAGGCCCAGGGAGAAATGCCCCGGATGCATGTCTTTGTAACGTGGGAGGAAGCCCACACAAAAACAGAGAGGACATGCAGATTCTGCACAGAAGGCACCCCAGCTGAGAATTGAAATGCAGAACGTCTTGCTGTGAGGCGACAATGCAACTGCTGCACCACTGTGCCATCCAACTAAGTGAAGTGCACCTTATAGGGGTATATAACTAACTGAACTGCACCTTACAGGTGGTATATAACTAACAGAAGTGCACCTTATGAGTGGTATATAACTAGGTGAAGTGCACCTTATGGGGGTATATAACTAACTGAACATAAGAAAGCAGCTACTTTCTGTGCAAATAAGTTTAACCCTAACCTAGGTATGGCTGGGTTGGTTTGCATTGTCTCTAGTAAAGTTTCTCTGAGCTTGAAATACTTGCATTACTGTGCCTCTAAAACATAGCATCAACCTCCCTCCTACTCTGTCTGTTACTGGTCTTTACCAACCATAAGCAAAGTCCTTACTCACTGCATTCCTACACAGCAACTACACCGGTTTTGCCTCTGCCTAAATTCCGGTAGCATCTCTATAATGAACGGATCATATTAAGGCCTATGGCTTGCTCACTGACCAGGAATA
The DNA here is from genome assembly GCF_019279795.1 of Protopterus annectens. Lineage (NCBI taxonomy): Eukaryota > Metazoa > Chordata > Ceratodontiformes > Protopteridae > Protopterus > Protopterus annectens. Next base: position 910,223,740 of record NC_056739.1, on the reverse strand, counting down.
TGGTGTCAGAAAATGCCATAGAACAACAACAGTATTTGTGTCTCTCTCCTGCAACATTTTTAGATTGGATGAAGATATTGACACAGGTACAGTTACTCATCTGGGTAAAACCAAATCTATCATATTTCAACTCCCAAAAAGGTATAAGCGATCACAAACAAAACTGGATTATCTACAGACCTGATGGAAACCAACTTGAAATGTTGTACTTCTTTAACAAATAGTTAAGAATCTGGCTGGATCAAGCATGATTCCCCTCTGACACCTTGGACTGCAACTCCTCAAAACACAATCGCCCTACTTCACTTTACTCAAAACTATCCCTCAATACACATAGTAAAAAAATACATATACGCAGAAGAATAGTTTATCAAGATATGTCGCTAGCCACATATTAAAATAAGAACCTTTCTGGGGGAGTGGGTGGGGCAGCTGGCAAATATATGCTGCCCTTTTTACTTTATATTCTTATTTTAAGGTCACTCCAGCTTGGAGAAAGCATAAATTATAATAACAAGGAATTGGTTTACTCTTTGTCTGATCAGTGTGATATCAGAGAGACAAATATACAGACACTGCAGGCAAAAACACACTGTTACAAGTAGCACTCAAACAAGAATGAGGAAACAAATACTTTGAGGCTTGTGTAAACAAAGCCCAGGCAAAACTACCTTAGGCAGTTTGATGTCAACACTCCAGAAGTGATGATTTCCACTCAGGTTCATAAAATTGTTAGTTAAGTCTCAACCCTTCCATCCATAAGTATGACTGGCTTGTTAACCTGGCAGACAAAGGAACGTCTAAGGAGGGGGTTACTACAGCCTGACCTAAAACATGCCCTACTTGTCATTTCTCAACCTCTTAGCACAAGAAATCCGGACAAAGTATAAAATAATATGGGGAACAAAGGCCCAAAAATAGGGACATATTTTAAAAATTGCTCATACAAACATAGAAAGTCTCTAGAATAACAGGTTTTGTGTTACCATACATTTTCTGAAGGATATGAAGACTGAAACTCAAACATCTGCCATTATTTAGTGACTTCAGTCCTCAGTGATTTGCCAGGAATTCACACAATTTATGAGGAACAAGCCTAAAATATGAGGCAAAAAATTTGGACATTCTGCAAAACTCTGGACAGTTGAGAGGCATATGTCACTACAGCCACATCTGCTGTCAGACTATAAAAACTATAGATGGGGTTAAACAAAATACATTGGTATGTAATAGGGACACATAGAAAGATAATTTTTTTTGCATTTAGAGAGAGAAGGTGGTCACCCATCATTCTGAGTGTCACTTTTCTAACTAGCATTCTAATCTGTAATCTTTTTACATGGATTATTGTAATTTTCCATGTGATCATACTGCTGCCAGTAAGAGCACCAGAATGTTAAGATCAGTGAATTTTTTTTTGCAGTCATGTTTGCAGTGTCACAGTTCTCTTTTATCTTGTAGTACTAAAGCATTTTCTGTTCACTGTACTCTGGTCTGTGTTTTACTTCTGACTGCTGTGACTCTTATCTGTGTATTCCAGGCACCTAAAACCACTATTTCAACAGAAATCTGAATGCTGCTCTCCTGTAGCATAATCTTTCAATTGCTATAGCTTCATGTCTAGCAGATCTGCAGTTGGATACTCACACAATGGCATCATTAATTTGTTATAATAACAGTATAATAAAGATTTCTTGCGTTTCTGCAAGTTGACAATACTATGACCAGGTGTTCTTTGGAAAAAAACAAATCTGTTAGTTTGCTTCGGTAAGGTTGCATCTCAAACCTCAGAACCAAAAGAGCTTACAATGACAAATACTATAAGCACCCTGGTTCCACAAACTCTCTTTCATCATGGCCTGTTGCAACAAGAAGAAGCAGTTTCTACCAGAATCAAAAGCAAACAGTAAAGTAACAAAATGGAAAGACACACCAACCTCGGTGGGCGGAGGTTTAACAATCTGTCAAAGACCTGAAGCTTTTGTGTGTGAGCATGTCTCTCTAGTAGAGGAATCCTAAGGAAATCATCTTTCACTGAGCAGTGGTACAAATAATTCTTGAGATGATGGATCACTATTAATGTCATCATTCCATAAATCAGCAGAAGACTGGAAAACATACCAAATCAAACCATGAACCAACAGGTTATGGTAAGGATCCACACAAAGGCTCTCAAACAGTAGTATTATTCCACAAAGAAAAAGAGTTAAAAGCTTCTTCTTTCCAGAAAAAAAAAGGAATTCATCAAAATTAGTGACAAAATTCAATCTGGCCCTTTTAAACGAGTACAAATCACATGATCAAAGTCTTAATGACACAATGTCAGTGTCGCATAGTAAATAACATGTTTTTAAATGTCTGAAACATTTAAAACACTTATTTTAAAGTTAAAACAAAATGTACAAGGTTTATAAAGCTTTTAAAACTTTCTGTGAATAAGAGTTTAGCCAAGGTCAGCATTACTAAAATATCCTATCAGAGTTGTCACGGTTTGTCAGTTCTAAGTTTTAGCATACTACCAATACAGACAAAATCATTTAACCAAGGAGATATAGATATAGTGGCATCTAGGACCAGTTGTCATAGTTCCCGCAGTCCACCCCTGGGGTCAGTGGTAACGTCTTTGAGAATACAAAAATGGAAACTATCAGTGTGGCAATTTGTACTGGGTCTCCTTCTGTTTGTCAGAAACACACTTTATCAACAAACAGAAGGTCGAACCCACTTAAGCGAAAGTGCACTACATCGGAAGTGCACTTTTGCGAAAGGCAATTTGCCGAAGCATGTTACAGTGGGGATAAGGAAGCATATCCTTTTCCCCACTGTAGTGCAGTCTCGGAGTTAGTATATTTAAGTAGGGGGGTGTTGGTGAATCGGCTTTTGTGAAAGTGCACTTTCAATGTAGTGTACTTTCGTGGAAGTGGGGTCTTACTTTTCTTTTTCGAGATTGTGAAATTTCAATAAAGAAAAGCAGACCCGTTTGTACTATGTCTGTATAATGATTTGTCTACTTTTTTGTGGTGCTGTCATAACAGTGTTCCTATATGGTTTCATGAAAAATCCTCTGTCTTTCCTATATAGAAGGAAGGACATAGGTTACATGTTGCAAGATAGATAATGCCTTTATTACCACAGTTAAAATGTTGGGTAAATGTAATCCTTCTCTGTCTTGCCCTTAAATCAACAAGCTTTCTCTCTCTCTCTCTCTCTCCCTCTTTCTCTCTCGTTTCATTCTTTATCAGAGATCACTTTGCACTGTTGGCAAAATCCACACTTGTAGGTTCCCATCTTCCTCTAGTAGTGCAATCATATTTTGTCTGTCTTTCTAAATTCTCCCTGATGCTCTTTTCCCTCAGATATACAAAGCGGGTTGGCTCCTCACTTCTTTTTCCACTTCCAGGCAGTGAGTAAATATTTACATTTAGTTCTCATAATTATTTTTTGTTGTCCTTGATTTGAGACCATAATTCAGGATCACCTCTTTCTCAAAGTTCTTAGCTTTGGGGGTTTCGTTTGGGAGGCTAGCTAACTTGGTTGTTTCATATTTTGTACACCACGCATGCACAACTTCTTGTCAGATCTTGTTCCTCACATTAGGGAGATAACTCCTTTGCAGAAACATCCTACAGAAATGTTCAGTTTCTATAAGGAGCAAACTATAGTTGGATGTAATTATGACCAACCTAATAAACTTGTTCCTTCACTAAACTCCTTTTTTGGATATAAGGGTGATTACTCGTATAGTGCAGGCAGGAGTTTGGAAAAGTTGTTTTTTCTGTATATTGTTGAGACCAAGGTCTTATTTACCTTGTCTTTTAGTATTGTTACATCCAAAAAATGTATTTCTTGAGAAAGCAGGTGAGTAAATCTAATGAAGTTGGTGGTAGTGTGCAGATACTTAATGAACTGCTGCAACTGCCCTTACTTCCTTTCCAAAAAATTCAGGTATCATCAAGAAATCAGGTGTAATGTAAACAGAGTCAAACACAAATGTATGTTGCTATAGCCATAAGACTAAATTTGCATACACTGGGACACACATTACACCCATGCAAATCCTTGTTGATAAAATTCACCCTCAAAATAAATATAATTATCTTTGGTTCAGTTGGTAGAAAGGAAGTCAGTTATACAGTTAGCGTCTTCAAACTACTCCATCCCCACATGTTAGGGGATGACTGAGAACAAAGCAGCAACACAGATTATTACAAAAGTTAGGTCACTGTCATATAGGTCATACTTTATTTTCTTAAGAAAATCCCAGGAGTCTCTCAACATGTGGGGGTGTCATTGTAGGAAGGTTCTAGTTTTATTTTCCTATAGGTGGCTGGGGAAACGTTTTAGACTCCTCAGCGGCTACAGCAGGCATCTTTCTTGGCATCCTCAATATCTCTGTGTGTCTTGGGTATGCCAAATATAGCTGGAATATTTAGGTCATTCTACATTTAAAAAGTAAAGGTTGTTTGGTGAAGATCCCTTGTTGAAGAAGATCTTTTAAAATAAGTTAATATCTCTATAAGAAATCTCAATCTCATTTCAAGATACAAAACCATATTTATCAGAACTTGAGAGAATGTGATACATTCTACTACTGTAGTCAATACATTCCATGATTACCAACCCCCCCCCCCACCTTTGTTTGTCTTTATCGACCTTAGTGATTTGTCACGGGTCACTTCCTGTACTTGCTCCTTTTCATTCAATAACTCTGTTTTTTGGTAACCACAGATTGTGCTGTCAAGAGTTCCTGTACAGCCCGGACTAAATGTTAGCTGTAATATACTGAGGTTGTGTTTTGTAGCTACACCCTCTGCTTGAAAAGAAAGGTAAACATCCTGTTAAACCAAACAACTGGCAGTTATCTTTTATTATAAAATATAATTGTGCCATTAAAAGTATATAAATATTGGATGGTTCTTACTTTGGATGAGAACATTAATAAGACAGTGGGTGCCAAGCCCAGAGTATGCCATGAAAAGCAAAAACATAGCATTATTGGAAATTACCAATGTGGAAATTGTGTAAAGGGTAGTAGATTTAGGCATCATAATACAGATCATTTGCACAAGTTTGACTGTGTTTGTTTATGCAGTCAATTTAATATATTTAGTGCACTGCTTGTGTGGTACGTTCCATATAAACAAAACAGAGCACAGTTTCCATAAAAAATAAGAACATATGAGAGACCTAAATGGAAATAATTAAATGATGATGAATATGATGAATTATATGTGGATGGCAACATAGTTTTAAGTTTATGGAGATTACAACAATCAAGGACAATGGATTCAGAGATAGAATATGCAATGAACTTCCATATATATAGAATCTAGGTGGCAGAGTTTGCTCAGTGAACATGTCCCTCTGAGACCCGATGAGCATTTTACTTGTATCATTTCTTAAAGAAACAATACAAATGTAATCAAATGAAGCATAGTTTTCAGTAGAGTGTTGTAAAGTGATTTTAACACAGTGTTATTCAGATGTGAGCACTTAATCATTGTTAGGTCCCTTGAGAAGGCAGACCCCTGTGTAATGTACATCAGACTTTTAATAGAAGGTTTAGTATTTTCATTTGTCTTCCTGTGGGTTGTGTGGTGAAAAGTTTTTAACGCAGGTTGTAAGTTTACTCCAGTGTATAACCACTCTGTTGTAAAACCTGTTAATGGTAATCGGGCAATGTTTAAAATGTTTTAGAATTCATTTTCATGAGTCTTTGACTATAAACTTGGGCATTCAGACAATAGTTTACAGATCAACACCAGGTAACTTCTACGCTTTCTGTAATGCATGGAAAATAAATTTTAAGTTTTTCTCTGTCACAGTATATTAAACTCTTCATAATAATTTCCAGGTTATCCTGTACTGGGATTTTTTTACGATCCTTACTTTGAGCCCTTCTGCAGGAAAACAGATAGGACAGCCATACTTAAGTTTAGATCTAACAATATTAGTAAATAAAGGAATTAAGACATTTCTCTATTAAATTTAATAAAGGAGCTAATAGATCCAATTATTTTAGAGCCCAAGTTTTGTAAGTCATTGACATGATGGCCATCATCCATTTTGAGTTATTGATTTTATATGCTATAACAAATGTCAATCCTTCAGTTGCCTAAAATCACATATTTTGTTTTACTGATTTAAATAGACCTACAGCTTCATTAGTCCAGTGACTGAAGCACAGCAGTTTGAAAGGTGAAGATATTTTCAAAGTCAACTATATTTTTTACTAATCTGATATGAACTGCATAGGTGTTATAAAACTGCTGTCATCAAATTAAGATCAGGTAATTATAAATTAAACAAATAAGATCCTATTAATAAGCCTTGCAAAACACCCTGATTCAGGGTGCTCTATTCAGATTGGTACCCATCTATCTCGACTGCCTAATATTTATCACAGAGTTGTAAATTCATGCAATTAATGTTGTACCCAAACCCAGGTGTGTGTATGTGCACACATTTATACATACATGCATGCTTGCTCGTGTGCACATGTATTATTTATAACGTGTGTATGTAGTATGTATATATCTATACCTATACATATATGTATTATATATATATATATATATATATATATATATATATATATATATATGGATTCCTATTACAAGAACGAAAGTTCACTACTTCGAACTTATAATAGGAAGCCTCACTTCTGCGAAAGTTCACTTTAACGAAAGTGAATTTTTGCGTACGTGCACTTCACCGAAAATACCGCAGCACAGCGGAGGACATAAAAGACAAGCTATGTCCTCCACTATGGTGCAATATTCACAGACCTTAGGGTTAGGGTACAGGTTAGGGTAAGGGGATAGTTAGTAAAGTTATCCCCTTATTCTAACCCATGCCCTAACCCTAAGATTCGTGACTATCGCACCATAGTGGAGGACATTGCTATGTCCTTCACTGTGCTGCAGTCGTCACGGGCCTTAGGGTTAGGGCATGGGTCATGGTAGGGGGGATAGCCCTAACCCTAAGGTCCGTGAGTACTGCATGGAAGTTCAGTGCAACACCCGTTCGTTGTACTGAACTTCGCGTAAGTGCACTTTCAATTAAGTGCACTTTCGCTGCAGTGAGCATTCCATGCACTATTTCAAATTAGTGAAAATTTGATCTAGTGTATGGAAACCATATATATATATATGTGTATATATATATATATATATATATATATATATATATATATATATATATATACACACACATACACACACAGAGAGAGGGGCACGCACAAATGTGTGTGTGTGTGTGTGTGTGTGTGTGTGTGTGTGTGTGTGTGTGTGTGTATATATATATATATATATATATATATATATATATATATATATATATCACACACACACACACACACACACACACACACACACACACACACACACACACACACACACACACACACACACATATATATATATATATAAATTTATGTGTGCATACACAAACACACACACATGCATATCTGTGCCATTCACTCACTCAAGGGAAAAGCCCATTGAACATTTTCAACTGTGTCCCAAATGACTGAAGGCACAAGTAAATCAAAAATTTAGAACAGCTCTGTGTGCATTTGCTTGCATATTGTGTGTGTTTGTGTGTTTGAGCACGTGTTTGTATAGTAATTTAATTGCCAGTAGCTTGCTGCTATTATGGAAGACCTGAACTAATATAATAATAATAATAATAACAATAACAATAATAATAATAATAATAATCATAATAATAATAATAACAATTATTCATCCTCCTATACCTGTTATATCCGTCTGCAGTTTAAAGGTTTGCAACTGTCCTAAAGGTTTCCAGCTGTCCTAAATATATGTCTCTGGGATGTGGGAGAAAACTGGTGCTCCCAGAAAAAAATCTCTGCAGACCTAGAAAGAACATGTAGACTCTGTGCAGAAGTCACCCTACATGGTAGAGCTGAGCCCTGTGAAGTAGCAATGCTAACCACAGCAACACTGGACTGCCCGTCATACATAGACTGCATAGCGCAGACTTCACCCTACTTGGGAGAACTGAGCCCTGTGAGGTAGCAGTGCTAACCACTGCTGCACTGGACTGCCCTTCATATATAGACTGCATTCTGCAGACATTACCCTACTTGGGACAGCTGAGCCCTGTGATGCAGCGATGCTAACCACAGCAACATTAGACTGCCCTTCATATATAGACTGCATAGTGCAGACATCACACTACTTGGGAGAGCTGAGCCTTGTGAGGTAGCAATGTTAACCACTGCAACACTGGACTGCCCTTCATATATAGACTGCATAGCACAGACTTCACCCTACTTGGGAGAACTGAGCCCTGTGAAGTAGCAATGCTAACCACTGCAACACTGGACTGCCCTTCATATATAGGCTGCATAGTGCTGATGTCACCCTACTTGGGAGAACTGAGCCCTGTGAGGTAGCAATGCTAACCACTGCAACACTGGACTGCCCTTCATATATAGGCTGCATAATGCTGACCTCACCTTATTTGGGAGAGCTGAGCCCTGTGAGGTAGCAATGCTAACCACTGGACTGCCCTTCGTATAGAGACTGTATACAGCAAGTGTTTTAGAAATATATATATCAGGTTGGACTAATTATTGTAAAAAGACAATATAGACACATATGCAGCAGGTAACAAGAAAAAGTAAAGTCTGATTCTCATTTGTTTTCCTTATTTATTATAAAGGATGTCAGTAACTGTATATTATGATGGCAGAATGAACTGAAGTATGTACTGGTCTGTCTGTCTAGCCAACTAACTTAAAGAAGTCTCATCTGCTTAAGTAGTTGCCACCAAGCCTTCACTAGGTCAAACAGTTTAGAAAAGGAATGGATTTATTACTTTCAAATGGACAGGTAAGGGCACATGCTCATAGTTAGTGTTTAGTCTCCATTTCTAATGAGAACAGCACCCTTTTTGTAATTTGGTTTGCTTATTAGCATTTCATAAATCTTGAATAAGGTACCAATCACTAAGTGTAGACAGCTAATGGTAGTCTGTATTGAATGACCAAATAAAGCATTAACAGTTTTGACAATCTGAACAGTCTGAAACCTGGAGAGCAAACATACCAAAGTATTACACAACCTCTCACAGGAAAATTATAGTAAGTAGATTCAAACAAACCTTTGAAGCAAACCTGATTTGTAAGAATGGGCACAATGACAACACTGTGTTAGATGCACAGACTTATCCTCATAAGCAGTTTTAAAGAAAAACACTCACAGAGGTACTACCTATAAATATAATATATTACAAAACTAAGTTGTAACAGTAGTTTAAAAGGTCCTTGTAATTCTGTTACAGGCAGATTTGTCTTTTCTTTATCCACGGTGGTGGTGCTGCGGTAGCGTTGTTGCCTCACAGTAAGATGCTGTCTGGTTCGATTCTCAGCTAGAGCGTCTTCTGTGTGGAGACATGTGTGAATGGGTGTACCTTCATTGAAGGTTGTGTGTCAGGGCTGGTAACTCGGCATGTAGAAATCAACTACCAATCATTAGTGGACCGGAGTTCCACTGTGGCGACCCCTAACCAGGAAAAGCCGAAAGACACAACAACAACAACTGGCAATCTCTATGGGCACACTTTTGTAGAGCTGTATGCACATACAGACATGGCAAATTAACACTAATGAGAAAAGCAAAATAGTCTTTCTCCAAAAAAGAGGAAGAGATTAGTTCAGAAAAATATTGTTATCACTTTGGGAAAATGCGTCTGGGACAGAATATGAAATCAATTAACATTGTGTGACACAGAACTCAGTGACTGCAAACAAGAAAGGTAATCAGATGTATATTTGGCAAACAAAATATTTCATGCAAGAAAATGAAATCACCCAAAGAATAATATTATTTAGCAGCGCTCTCATTATGCAACACGCACACAATAGTATATCAAAAGAAGAAAGCTGACAATTTACTGTACATTAACATAATTATGTTAAATACATATTAGCAGTAGCTACAGATCTACAATGAGTGGTTATAAGGACTAAACCTGCAGAGAGGCATGAGATTCTGTGGTGTGACTAAGTTGCAGTTCTGTAACAGCAAATGTTCAAATTTCACACTGCCTCAGTGGGATACAAGTTCTGTGCCTGCCCAACCAAAGCTTTCCAGAGCTCAGAATCCTCTCCTCTTAGAAGCCTAACCACTATCACAGAAAGTCAGTTATTCATGCTTTTAGTACTAAGACAGATGAACCAAGATCCCCAGAAGCAAGAATTGCCTGTAACCAACCCAATCTCCAGACATCAAATACCAACAGAAATAACAAAGCCAACTAACAACACAAGGCTGGATACCATTGAACTACATACAAAGTAAGATGGTGGGTGGGTGCTGCCACTGATGCAGTGTGAAAATCGAACATCTACTGTTATAAGTTAGTAGGACTTGTGCAACTGTACTATGTTACTCATTCACACTATCTCAGTGGAAATGGGTAGATTCAAAAAACTTAAATCACCTGGGAGGAGAATGAATAAGGCTCCAGGAGCCCCTGGTACACACAAAGCCTGCTCTGGAACTTGAGAGAGAATCCAGTTTATAGTGCTTTGTAACAGTATTAACAGAGGACCAAGCTGCTGCCTCTAGAATGTTTCTAGAGTCTGCCCCTTTCCAGTATGTCACTGAAGAGGCCAAGACCCTTGTAGAATGTGCTTTAACTTTGCCTGGAATAGTTATACCTTGGTGGGAGTAATAAAAACAGGAGTAGAGGCCAACCAATAAGCAATCATTTGCTTAGAGACAGGTTGACCTTTCTTATCTCAGGAAAAGAAATAAAAAAAAAAAAAAAAACTGTTCAGCAGTTCTGAAGGGCTAAGTTCTGTCAAGGTAGGACCTGAGCTGCCTGTGCACATCCAAGGTATACAGAATGTTTTCTCCTTTGCTTTTATGTTCCAGAAAGAAAACTGGGAGATTGATGGCTTAATTCACGGTAAATTCAGAAACCACTTTTGACATGAAAGTAGGATTAGTGCACAGAACAATATTGTCCTTGTGGAAAATCAGATAAGGTTGGACCATCAAGAGAGATTTCAGCTCAGAGACTCTGATTTGCAGATGTCAGAGCAACAAGCAAAACAGTTTTCCAAGGGATGAACCTCAAATGTGCCTGAAAGGAAGGTTCAAAAGGAGATGAGGTCAAAATTTTCAAGAATGTTGTTGTTGTGTCTTTCGGCTTTTCCCGGTTAGGGGTCGCCACAGCGGAACTCCGGTCCACTATTGATTGGCAGTATATTTTTATCTACCGAGTTGCCAGCTCTGATGCACAACCTTCAACAAAGGTACGCCCATTCAGGCATGTCTCCACACAGAAGATGCTCTAGCTGAGAATCGAACAGGATAATGTCTTACTGTGAGGCGACAACGCTACCGCAGCACCACCACCGCAGTAACAAAAATAAATGAAGAAATTGCTTTTGAGGGTGTCTCGAGAGCAACTCTCCTTCCATGGACTATTTGACTGCAAGAAGAGACAAAAAAGGGGGTTCCACTGACAGACAGGCTGAGATGGCCACATGATGTACCTTGAAAGATTCATAAGATAACCTATTGTTGATAATCTCACACAAATATTTCAAAACCAGAGGGGTAGACACCATACTGGTCTCTCTGATACTGGTTAGGCATGACCTAGAAAACCTGGTAAACGTAGCATTTTCTAGTTGCAGGTTTTGTTGCCTCCTGCAGTACCTGCTGCACATCCTCAAGGAGTTAAGTGTCTAAAAGGTATCAAGATAGAATCATCCAAGTGGTATGTAGCAATTGCTCCAAGTTGGGATGCACCAGTCACCATGTGTCAGTAAATCCAGAGTGTTATAATTCCCTTTGGTCAGTTCTATTAAGAGGAGAACCAACTTTGCTTTCATTGAAAGGGGGTCATCACAATGATCTTTGGTAATTCTTTCTGAACCTTCCGAAGTACCTTGGGCAATGGTGAAAAGGGTATAAATGCATAAAGGAACATTCCTGCCCAAGGGAAAGAGAATGCTTCTGTCCTCTAAGAATGGCTACGAAGATGTCTTGAACAGAACTTTTCCAACTGTCTGTTTTGAAAGGAGGTGAACAGATTTATTCAAAGTGTTCCCCACATCTGAACAAAATCAAGGCAGACCTCTATCCTGACTTTACCCTTGTGAGGATCTGTCTGGGACCTGCTTAGTCTGTCTGCCACTATGTTTTGCTTTGAAAGGATGTATGAGGCCTAAAGCATCTGTGAATGCTGTAAGGCTAGCTCCCAGGTCATCATTACCCACGAACAAAGAGGGTATTCCTTGTGCCCCCTTGTTTCTTTAGATACCACATGACTATGGAGTCATCTGTGATCAATAAAACAGGACCTGGAGACCTTAAGTGGTGAAGAACCTTTAAGGTCTGCAGCATTGTTAAAATGTATTTGATGTTTAGTTGTTTTCTAGTGCCTGAAGGACACAGTTCACCTTGCATTTGAACTGCCGTGTACACTGCTCCCTGGGGAAATCAGACAAGCCCATCATGGGAAAGGGCAGGCCTAGGTTGGGAGGCATCTGATCCCTCCACCACTGTAACTCTTATTTCACAAATTCCAGCAGTGGTACCTGAAACTTTAAGGCTGCAGCTGCTAGATCAAACATTTTTTAGGTACCATTGAATCGTTATAATGTATTGTCTGTCCTGTAGTATCATGAGGATCAATGATATCATGAGGACTAGAATTTGAGCAACTCTCTCGTGGAGGCAGCTTCCTGAAGACAGAAATCCCATAAAATGTTCTCAACAGTCAGGACTTTGCCTTCTGGTAGAAAGTCATACTTTTTTGTGTCCATCATACACCCCAGGAGGACAATTCTTTGAGGGTGTGAAACAGGAAATTTGTAGGTTCAACATGAAGTTGGGAGCAACTGGCATGTGATGACAAGTATCCTTTAGATGTAAAGTCACCATGAAACAGTGGTCTGGAAGACAGGGCAGGACCATCCGCAGGGTGAGCATTTTGAATCTGGATATTTTCAAAAAGACACTGATCTCTATTATAGCTCCTTTTTGGAGATCAAAAATATTCTGGTGTAAAGTCCTTTTCCTTTTCCTTTTTGTGGTGCAGGAATTGGTTCTATAACCACTGCTTGCTACTTGTGAAGGAGTACCAGCCAGAACAGATATATCATGCTGGTGGGTGCAAGGGGATTACCCTGAAGGGAGGAGGATTTCTTGTCCACTGAGAAAAGTATTCACACTGAATTATTTTCAGCACCCACTTGTTTGAGACTATTTGTGGCCAGGCTACTGGGCTGAGAGAAAGCATGGGGAAGGGGAAAGGTGAGGAGGGACAGGATGCCCAGAGTCTTGGCATAGTCATTCTTTGGAAGGGGATAGATCCTTTTGGGAAAGGAACCCTTTTACTTGGTTTGGAAGTATTATCCTCCTACCATTTCCACTTGGTAAACTGACTCTTGAATTTTTGTTTGTTTTGGCCTTTGAAGTTGGGCACTTTGTTAGGGGAGATCCTGGGAACATGAAACATTGCTGATAGCCCATGCATTAATTTATCTCTACCATCCCTTTCAGAATCTGGATAGCAGCAGGTCCAAACACAAAAATCCAGAATTTAAAAGAGCATCAAAATCACTTTTAAAATCCTCAGAAAAAATCTAGTTATGTAATCAAGTAAACCTTCAAAATATAACAGAAGGAGCTGCATTTCTAGAAATAGTGTCTGCATCTTCCAAGACACTCCTCAAAGCATGTTTTCAAACCCGAGTCACATTAGAAATAATCTCATTCATATAACACTACTGTTCAGCAGGCAAAGATACAGCAAAGTTATCTAAACTGTAAGTACATTGGTAAATACATTTCTGCATTAAGCCCTGATAATTTAAAATTCTAAAGACTAAATTACTTGACTGAGCTGAGTTTTCTTCCCTGAGATTCTAACCACTTGGCAATTTTATCTGGCTGTGTAGGGTAAGAAGAAGCCAGTTGGCAGCTGGAGAGACCACAGCTGGGTCAGCTGAAAAAGGAGCAAAGACAGCTGCAAGGTCAGAGCACTCCTTATATTTCCTTACAGCCTTTGTCGTTAACTGGTTCACTAGCCTGAAGTTTTACATGCAGTTTTTAAAGACATCTTCTAATGCTAATAACAGAGAAGGAACAGCCAAAACATTTTGAATCTCATTTCCAATAAGGTCATGACCGGTGCCATTCTCTAAAATGGCTCCAACCTGCTTCCAGTCAAACACGTCTAAACTCGGCTAGCACCTGTGGAAAGGGGAATATTTGTGAACCTGTTCACATTCCGAAGAATCAGAAGAACTAGTATATACTGCCTGTGGGATCCAGTATTGGGTGATGATTTGACACATTTTATCTACCCACACATTACATTTTGGAATTATGTCATTTACGGAACTATTTTTTCACAGCCTTTAAATTCAGTGTATTCCCAAGCCACAGTATCTCTGAAGTGTAGCCCTACCTACAGCTGGAATGCATAAATGCAGAAAGGTTTTGTATGCAAATTTGTAAACTGTACACAAGTGGGTGGCTGATGGGGAAGATCTTTCTTGATAATTATATTGCGTCTGTTTCACTATGTAGTGATTGTGACACGAGTCATTCTTCAATTTGTGAGATTAATATACGTCAAAACAGGAACGTCTGCTTGGAATACGTAAATGCAAATGTAATAATACTGAAACTATTTAGACATGAAATAAATGTACCAATGATCCTTTGTCGGGTTATCAGCTGGATCAGGAAGCAACAGGTCACACCTGGAATAACTACTGTAACATCTGGCAGGCCTTCTGAGAGGTGGGGATGTGGGAAAAAGTCAGTTACACAGCCTGGCTACCTTTTACATACATAAACTCCAAAGGTGCTGTACTTAAGCGTAAAAAAACAAAAGCATTTTATAATTTTATACTATTTCAGTCAGACTGATTTTCTTCCACACAATCACTCAAGTAAACTCCTTTCCTTGGTACATGGGTGGATAAAAACTGAATTAGTTAGAAAATATAATAGTACAGTTTAAACAAGATTTGTGGATATGGTACAATACTTGGGTTGATTAATCTGCTTTGGGTGTAATAAATCATTTATTTTTTCTTTTACCAAAGACTACAGAATGCTCACTAAGCTATTATCAGGTTTTTTAATTATTGTAGGACTTAAATAAATGAACACTATAACTACACATCTCTCCTAAAATCAAGCAAAATAAGAAATATCTATACAATTGCATAAAATATTTCAGAAATATTAACTTCAGACAGTATCACATACTATCAATGACTACTGACTGAAAAACATCATCACATTGTGTTTTCCATGCTTTGTTGCTGTTACATATCTTATGCATGTCTTGTTGGGGGTTGGGGGTTATTAGCAAGAAAAGATGAAGTCATGACATCAGAAGGAACTGCTATGATTCCACAATAGATGACTCTTGTCTGCTTCACAAAGATAAGGTATTAAAGAACTAGCAAAGAAAAGAACCTTAAAATCAGCTGCTGTGAAGAAAAAAATATATATTATACCAAAAGCACTAGCCACACAGAAAGATATCGGACTAGAACTAGTTGTCAACTTTTCTCAATGTTGACATCTGGAATATCAATGTCACAACATCGGCATGCACTGAGCATTCTCTGAGGATTATACCTAAGAAGACTAAACCAATAATAAGTGTTTTTTTGTGGGGGGGTAAGCCCCCTTACATCCCACACACACTAACTCTGAGATCACATAATTCCCAGGGAAAGGGAATATTCCCCTACCTGGGAATTGTCAATGTCATCTACATGTCGATCATCTCTTTCTATTGACCAAATGGTGTTGACCAAACAGACGACAACATTGTGCACATTCAGCGTGAAGTATATATATGAGTCCACTTGAAATTCCACAATCCCGAAGCTCTGAACTTTGAGATTGTGGAATCTCAAATTGAAAAAAAAAACTAAAACACAAAAGCATCATGTTCTTGCAGGGGGGCAAGCCCCTCACAGCTCCCACAGACCCTGCAACTTAAATATACCAACTCTGAGATCACAATACAGTGAAGAGAACTACAAAGTTCCCGTTCCGCACTGTACGGCAATCTCCAGTCACCATTTTCAAAGTTCTGAGCGTCGGTATTCAGAGGTTCGGGATTGTGGAATTTTGACATTAAGAAGTAGACCCATATACATATATATATATATATATATATATATATATATATATATATATATATATATATATGTTACAATTCACGTTGTCAACCTGACTTCTTCTTTTTGAAAGTTTGTTGTTATTGAATGCTGGAAATGTTGATGTAGGGTTTGCCTGCATGCTGGTAAATTGGGTTGCTAACTAGTGCTGAAAGTTCTGGATTTACTGAAAGCTTCAGCATTAGAGGTAAGAGAGTGCATGCGAGTGCTTGCATGTTAGGGTTAGAGTAAAGCCTAGGTAACGGAATAGATTCGGTGTTCATGTGAGCTGATTTTAGGTTCTGTGTCCTTTTGTTTAATTCAGTTGTACTGCTAGGACAAAGGATTTTCATAATGGGCCAGTTTCTAAGAGATTTGCTCTGTGTAAATGATCTACTCCATTTTTGAATTGGACTCAGACAATTGTGCAAGATTAGAGTTTGGGGCAGTGGCAGGGTTAAGGTCAGCACACATAAGTAAGATCAACAGGATGGCTTAATTTGTCCTTCAACATACAGTATATATGTATATATATATATATATATATATATATATATGGTTCT
>NC_056739.1:910144494-910201994 GCF_019279795.1 Protopterus annectens | reverse complement strand
TCAGCAAAGCCTTACTGTATCTAGACAATTCCAATTCTGTATCACAGCTGAAAAAATAATTTCCTGACACCTAATTACACTCCCAAAAATATGTTCCCAATACCTCTTTCTAACCCATCACACCTCCAACATCTGCAATCTACCTGAGGAAAAATTATTTTCAGTCTGCTTAGGGTATAAAAATACCTCTGCAAACACTTCCAAGTTGTTGTTTGTCTTTTCGGCTTTTCCCAGTTTGGGGTCGCCACAGCGGAACTCCGGTCCGCTAATGATTGGCAGTAGATTTTTATGGTGCTGAGTTGCCAGCCCAATGCCCAACCTTCAGCGAAGGCATGTCCATTCACTCATGTCTTTCAGAGGCCACTACCATGGGGAGGACATGCAGACTCCACACAGAAGGCACTCCAGCCGAGAATCGAACAGGAGAACCTCTTGCTGTGAGGCAACAAAACTACTGCTGTACCACCGTGGCTTACATGCAAGTAAAGATCTTAAATCTTTTAGACTGTGTTACATATTTGGGAGCCATACATACAGCCTCCCAGTGTTTTTTTTTTTTTTTTTTTTTTTTGTGAATTACTTATCCAGTCTCTCTTCCCAATCCTTTCTAACCTCCTCTGATTGACTCTTACAGTTATCATGTAATATTTTATATGTCATTGATTCCTATAGTTGTCCTGTAATATTTTATATGCCCTACTGATTATGTCTTTTTTAACAGCAGCCTCTGTTCTAGGTTCTATGAGTGCTGGTGTTTCACACAGAATTCCCCCTTACCTCCACAAAATACACAGATTTTTATCTATCAATTTTGGCAACATCTTTGCCATTCTTTTAGCCATTATAAACATAAACACTTTATAATCATGGTTCAAAATTGAAATGGGCTTATATGAAGCTTGGTCTGATGGATCTTTACTGTCTTTAGATATTACAGCCACCACAGATTTCTTTCAGGATCTCGGTGTTTCCCCTCCTTTTACAGTACTGTTAAACAAAACCTTTCAGATCTTTATCACGTTCTTCCCTCCTAGCTTCCAAACTTCCATAGGAATAGCAACCATTATTGCAGAAATTCCCGCAGACCAATTGCACATCATTGTTTTTATCTCATCTCCCCAACTTAACTGTTAATTGTTGTACTTTAGCTACCTCTAACCTTGGCAAACTTCTATAAATATTTCCATTTGTGGTCTTCATTGATTTTTCACATTTCTCTACTTCATATTAATTTTCATAAAATTTCTGAAATATCTCTAATACCTTTACAGGATCTCTGGTTATTTTTTTGTTATAAACTTCCTATGTTTGGCGACAACCCCTTCCACTTTCTAAGATGTGCTACAAGTATTTGTGCTCTGGATTTATGAAGTCATGCATACCATCCGGATACTCCCTTATTTTCTTTTTGGCACTCTGCAATTGAGTCTCTTCTTGTTCTGTGAGATTCTCCTTATTCTGCAATACTTTAAAATCTGTCAGCCCCTCTAAATAATTCTTGTTGCTTCTTAGCCATATTCTTTTCTTTTATTTCTACCTTATTCCTAAACTACTACTTAATTTTATCCTACTCACTAGCTATGACTTCTGAAGAAATTTCTACCTTCAGTAATAACTCTCAGATAATTTCCTCCACCCATTCCTTAAACTCCTTTCTTTTTAACAAGTAGGCAGGGAAACATCATTGTCTCATTTTTACTTCCTTACCCTGCATTTTTATCTTAGCTGTTATTGGTGCATGATCTGAATAAGTTATTGGATGTGTATTGAGGCTTTCAATTAAATGTGCACATTCCTGTGAATATAATTTCTGTCTAGTCTAGTCCAGTTATTGTACCTTGGTGAATAATACACAAATTCTCCTTAAGTTCCTACCACTAAATTCACATCTTCCATACCAAATATTTTCATAAATGTCTTCAGAAATTTACCATTTTGTTATATGTTTCCTTCTAGGTCCTCCAGATATATCCTCACTGTTGCAAATCAAGTTCCAGACCCCACCTATAAGTAATATTCCTTGCAGAAAGCTGATTTTTTTTTCTTCCAACATTGTCTTAAGCTCTATAATATGATTTTAGGTGGACTATAAATACATGCCAGTGTAATCCTCCTCCCCTGCCAGCAGCACCTTCCTACCACAAATCTACCATGATTATTTTCCCTTCTTCTATCACTATTGGAGCTCCTGTATAAATTAGTATAAGTATTCCCCTTTTCTTTTGTCCCTGCTATTCTGCTGAATATCCCTCCTGAAATACTTTCCTTATAAATTTCACATACTCGTTTCTTTCCAAGTGTGTTTCCTGTAGCATTGCTATTTAGAATCTGCATTTCGTAATATACTCCAATACTCATTCCTTTTTGTCTACATCTGTGAGGCTATTTGCATTCCAAAATAATGTTTAGGTTAGCCATTATGATACAAAGTTATCATTCTTTCCTGTTATATAGGTCAGCTTTTTTAAAGGTCTATTTCCAGTTTTTGTGTTACATGCACCCACTAATGTTTGGCGATTTGATCTTTTATACAATCATTTCTTGTCATCTCCATTTGACCCTGTGTCACATTTTACAATACTTTTTGTTTTAATGAAAACTATCAGACAGAAACATAACCCCATCAAAAAATATTGCCTTAAAGCCAACACAAGAAATCTATGTACATCTTCAAATATTGAAGTTTAACCCTCCTGATAGGAATAATTAATTGTCCTAAACTGACAGATTCACACACAGGCAAAATCTAACCTAAAATTATGCTTATCCATGCTAAGATGCTATTACAACCTATGCTCCTAGTATTCTTTATTTCCCTCCCAGATGTATGTTTTCAGAAAACATTCACTTTTAGCATTAAAAAAGTGCTTTGGATTTTATTGCAGTTTGTCTCCATATAAACCTAAGAATAAAATGTACATCTGCCCTCAGCTACAAACTTCTGAAATTGAACATTTTTTTGGAAAGGAAAATTTATTATTACATTGAGTGTTCTCTTATTTACTTGATTACACAAAAAACTTGCTATTAGATTTAGACAAGAGCCTTAATCCATGCATTCACCTATGCAAAAGAAAGAGAAAACATATCAGCTCTACATATATTATAATTGGTACACTTTTACTTTCCACCCCCCACCTCAACAACCCAAGATGACAGCATATTAACTTAAACATGGTTTTGTCAAGACTTTCTTCCTTCTCTTTTTACAATGTAATGCCTACATTTTTTAAACCTAAAAAAGAATAAGAAAAGAAGGCACTTGATTACTTCAGTATCTTTATCACATACAGGAATAACTGAAAACGCTTTACTATATAACATGCAATTTGTACCATGCAATGTTTAAGCAAATACTGTTAAGAACAAAAGTAGTTTTACTTAGTTTTTTCCCTCTTTTCCTTTCCTGTTAGTGTCCTTGCAAACATACATGACATGAAGTGGGGTTCAGTCCCTCATAAGTCTAACAAGGTCAGCAACAGTCCAATCTTTCCCCTTTTTTCTTGCAAAGCCATATTTTCAAAGATGTTAATGATGCTTTGTAAGCTCACATTTATTCAGTAATTTCAGTGTTGCTGGTCTTCTTTCTGTTCATCTCCATCTCCAACCACAAACTCTGGTTCAAGTGAAAGGAACTCCCAATCCTTCTAGTCAACTCCTGTGCTTTTTTTCTGTCTCACAAGCATTTTCTTTTGTAATATTGATAAAGGTTTCACTGGCAAAGCCTCTTAATGAGCTTTATTACCAGAAGAATGAGAAGCAGAGTCCCCTCTGTTTGTTGTCTCACTTTTTAAACACCTTTATAGGTTCATAGGTAGGTACTAGGTTATTGGCCCTAGGGCCTATATAAGCCTAGCCAAAAGGTACCCTGGCTTTCGCCACCCAAGAAAATTATTTTCATGTGCCACTGTCGAGCAGAGCCACAGAAGTGATATCCGGGTCACTTAAGATATAGGCTAACATATATTAACAAAAACAAAAACAAACAATTTAACATTTTTCCAGTTAAATACAATATACACCACATATATTTTCTTTGCCAGTATCATGAGAACAACATTACCAAAAATTGCTTAATTCCTGCCTTCCCTAAATCTCACTCCTCCACCTCCTGAACATTATCCTGCATGTATTGTTCCCACAATTTCCATTTATTTCTAAGTAATTTGCTCCTTCCCTTTTCTAAAGATCCCTCTTTCAGTTCTTTTACTCATTTATAATGTTCAATACCTCATATGCAGTTGATGTGGACTTAGATTTCCATTTTCTAGTCCTTACTTTTTTTGGCAGCCAACAGAATTAAACTTAAGATCTTACTGTTTCTAGGCAATTCAGATCCTGTATCCCAGCTCAAAAGAATCATTTCCTTACTTACAGCCATTTGTTCACCCATTATTTCTGATAGAGAATGGAATTTTTAAAATCTGCCAACTCATTACACTCCCAAAACATATGTTCCCATTTACCTCTTTCTTCTCCATCACAACTCCAACATTTGCTATCTACCTGAAGAAAAATTATTTGAAGTCTGCCCAGGGTATAAAAATACCTGTGCAAACACTTCCAAGCAAAGGTCTAAACCTTCTGGACTTGGATGCCTAATTGGGAGCCATGCATATGTCTTCCCATCATTTTCTTGTAAACTGTTTTTCCAGTGTCTCTTCCCAATCTTTTCTAACCTTCTCTGATTTTTACAGTTATCATGCAATATTTTATATGCCATACTAATTATCCTTTTTTTAACAGCTGCTTCTGTTCTAGATTCAACTAAAACTATACCAGAGCAGGGCTTTCACCTAAACCCCCCCCATCCCTTTCTCTTTCCCTGTACTCTGAGATCAAGCCCTGGTAAGGAAGGCAGTCAATAGCCTGCAATCCAAATATTTTCTCATCCCAATCTATTACCCTTCCTGCTTGAGTTATTTGCTGCTCTCAATATCTTGGTTCCTTTGCCAGGTTTCTCCAGCAAATTTCAACCCCCTCTTAACTATTTCCTGTACCTCTACTTGCACACATCCAGATTGGCAAACTCTCCTTTTTTTCATTCTTGTACTGGCTTAGTTCTTAGAATACTTTATGCGTATTTATTCTGTACGGTTATTATTGTTCCTAAGGATATGAATCCAGAATCCCACTGTCTCACTATTTATTGAGCTTTCCCACTACTTCATCTTCATCATCCCTTTCCACTTTGAATTATAACAACCTGCTTGTGTTATGTATATGAGATTAATTGTGTAGCTCTAAAATATCCCTTTAAATCAGGCAAAGCTAATCCACCTTGTTCTGTTAGAAGGATCAATGTAACCCTCTTAACTCTTGCTTTCTTTCTCTGACAGATAAATTCCTTCAATTCTTTATTATTATCATAACTTCTCTTCTGGTTGATAAAAATATGCCTGACTCACATACAAGACTAAAGAGACTAAAATATTTTCTGTTCATGTATCTTACTATCTGTACCTATAAATTGAAGTTTCCAGGTTCTCAGTTTTTGTATTATCTTTTGTTTAATCTCTTCCCACATATCCTTAGCTGCCATAACAGCAACCTTTTTAATCCATACTCCTAAATACTTCATCTTATCATGTCCCAATAAATGTGAGGATTGCTGAACCAGTTTGTATGTAGGTACATGCTTTACAGCTAAAGCCTTTGTTTTATCTTCATTAATTTTATATTTCAAAAGGGTTTGAAACTGTCGCAACATGCTCCACAACACTGAAATGTCATTTTCTGGATTTATCTGGTACAAAATATCACCTGCAATTACCACACCAATTATATGCTTGTATTTCTGAGCCCCTTATTTTCTTTGTCAATGGCTCTAAATATAAAACAAATAAATGCGAAAGAGGATACCCTTAATTGGTTCCTCTGTTCAAACACAATTTGTCAGAGGAACCCTTCCATTTTAATCACGGAATGCAAATGCTTCCACTGCTCTACTCATAAAATCCCAGCTTACCTGGCTCAGTTTTTGTTGAACATACTCTTTTGAATTTCCCCCTAAGCCAGCTCTGCATAAAAAATTATTGTTTTCTTTACTTTGTTTTTTACTTGTATTCTGCTTTTAACTACATATTAAAACTTGAAAAGAGACCTCTGTTTCTTGTGAGTCAGGCAGAATTTTTTTTCCGAACCCTCTCACCCGGTTACTGTTGTGTTATTAAACACCACTGTCTTTCTAGTTGCCTGCCCTTTATGTTAATTTGAGCATATATCTCATTTCCTCTCTGCTTTTACTGGGTTGTATAAGCGCAAAATTAGCATTTTGTGAAATCACTCACCTTTAACTATTTAAATTTATTGGCCATCCTACTGTATTCCATAGTACCAGGATACAAAAGTGACCACCCCTTTCAATCTATCTTGGTGTTTTAAAAATAGTGACACTCCACTAAAACTTAACTTTTTAGACAGGTAAAACTAAAGTTACCTACTTTCACATCTAACTCCTCTGGTCCACACTGCAGTGTTTAGGATAAACCATTTTTTTTTATTTTACCTTTAAGCATCCCTGTGACTAGTAGTTGCTCTGAAAGTTGCTGGAAAGCACTAGGAAGCCTTAAACTGATACAAGCACTCAACTCTCCTTGTTAATAAGGAGAACTTAATTGTAGGCACTAAACAGCCTGTAATTGCAAAGTAAGGGAAAAGAGCTCTTGTACTTTACAAAATAAAGTTCCAAACCAGGCATGTCCAAGGGTCAGCTTCCGGTAATTTCTCCTGTCCACCTGGTAAATCTGGGCATACTGGGGCAATGCAGCAATTGCCTCATGTACACAGATAACCTTCTCCTCCTACCACCCAACACTACAACCTGTGAGAGATGCACTTACATAGCCAAACTGGAAGCAAAGCTCTCTCCACCCAAGATTGTGCTAGACAGTCAAGAGGAGAAGGTTAACACCTGCACTACACCTCATGCAACACATAGCCCTTCTAAACCCACACCACCAACACCCTCACAGAGCAACTCTAAACCCTATATGCAAAGGCCCTTAAAAGTAACCTGCCCAAGCAACAAGGACCTCCAAAGCTGAAATGCAAACAAACACCAATCACAACCAAAGTGTCACATAGCTCACAATACCTGTGTGCCACCCAGCAACAGCCCTTAAGGCAAGAAAACATATCCAACACTTTAGTCATAGGTGACTCTATAGTCAGACACACTGATGCCCCACTCACCAGGCTGAACAAGGAGAAAATTACAGTCAGCTGCCTGTCAGGTGCCAGGATCCACCATATAACGCATGCACTCAAGTCACTCCACAACAAATACAAATATGACTCTGTCATTGTCCATGTTGCAGTGAATGACTTGAGACATACCTCCCTGGACTACATGAAAAGAGACATGGAAGAGCTCTTGGATCACATGGCCCAGGCAGGTATGACCCTAGTCCTGAGTAGCATTATTTACTTCAACAATTGGCTAAGCTTCTGGTGTCATTCAAAGGGGATCCAGTATTTGTCTGCCTGGGATGACATGTTTGACAGACCACCATGCTTTCCCAGAGATGGTCTGCACCTGTCGCCACTGGGATTCAGGTTACTGGCTAAGGCTCTTGCCCTCCCTATAGTGCCTTTTTTAGGCAAAGGTCAAAGGACAAAACCACCACCATAACAGGTACAAACATGGAAAATCTGAAGGTAATGCTACTCAATGCTAGAAGTCTAAACCTCAAAATGCACTCTCTCGAGGCACTCCTAAAAATGGAGAATATCGATATCTGTGCAGTAACTAAGACCTGGTTCAAGGCTCCAAAGGGCACCCCTGGAATACCAGGCTACAACTCTTACCACACTTTTCGGCCAGCAAACCAGGACCGAAACACTAAAGTTGGAGGAGTGTCCATATTCACCAAGGATATTCACACCACAAGGCTAGTTGCCCAACACAATGCATCTGAAATTCTCCAGGTGAAACTAACACTAGGTAAGACTGCAATCCAAATTGTAGCTTGCTACAGATCCCCCACCATGCCCCAAGATTTTCACTGCACCTTTCTAAACATGCTGGAAAATATTAAGATACAACCAAACACCCTAATACTGGGTGATTTCAACTACCCTGCCATTAACTGGGAAAACTACTCATATACCAACACCTTTGCCCAATGGTTCTTGTAATTCATAAATTCCAATGCCCTAGATCAACTAATCCATAGTCCAACCAGGGGCTCCAATATCCTAGACATGGTCATTACCAACATGGGAAGTTGATGCTCCACACCTATGGTCACCCCCTCGTTGGTCAGGCCTGACCATAAGCTAATCACCCTTGACATCCACATCCCTCCCCCACCCCCACCCCAGTAAGGAAACCTCCATAAAAAAAATTCTCCAAAGCCAACTTTATGCTACTCAAATCAGAAGTGACAAACTTCATGACACCCATGCAGACAGGTAATGAAAGTTCAACTGCTGAATCTTACACTAAGGCACTGTGCGAGCACATCCACTCGTGCATGAATTGTGCCATCCCAAATAGAACCAAGATGCTCTTCTCCAAAAAAAGGAAGCCAATCTGGTGGTCCCCTGCCATAAACAAACTTTACAACCAAAGGAAGAAACTGTTGCAAAAAAGAGGAAAATCCCAGGATACAAAAAACTCCCTTACCAGCTTCAGTAAGACATTGAGATCCCTCATAAAATCCTCCAAAGCTAGTTATGAAAATAAAATTGCCAAAGATTCCAAAGACAACCACAAGACATTCTATAGCTATGTCAAGAATCTAAATGGCAATGCTCAGATCTGCTCTGAGCTACAACAGAATGGCACTGAATATACTGATCCCAAGGATATTGCCAATATTCTGGCAGATCAATTCAGTGCCAACTTCATCCCCTCTCACCCCCTAAAGGGCCCATCTCAATACCCAAAGATTGCCAAATTCCAGTAATAATGGCCACACAAGTAAAAAAAACGCACTCTCCAAAGCTAAGATTACAGCATCCATGGGACCAGACAACATCCCGGGCTGTGTACTACATGAACTGCAAAATGAACTGGCACCTCACCTAAGTGTCATGTTTAATCATAGCCTCACCTCAGGCTTCATGCCCACTGAGTGGCACACAGCTGCAGTTATCCCACTCCACAAGGGGGGATCCACCTTGGATCCTGGGAACTACTGCCCCATCAGTCTGACGAGCCTGATCTGCAAGGCCATGGAATGCATTATCATGAAACTTATAAACAAAGACATCGGTAACCTTCACCCAGTTTGGGTTTGTGAAGGACCGATCTTGTCTCCTGAACCTGATTGACTTCTTTGAATCAGTCTCCAGAGCTGTGGATGAGGGTAAGGCAGTCCACACAGCCTATCTGGACCTCACCAAGGTCTTTGACACCATCCCCCACTCTGGAATCATAGATAAACTTACTAAGCTGGGCATTAATCCCTGCATCACTCGATGGGTTGCCAACTGGCTTACTGACAGAACCCACACTGTAAAAGTAGCCGACTCCAAATCCAGCTCCAGACAAGTGAAAAGTGGAGCACCTCAGGGTTCATTCCTTGGACCGCTCTTGTTTGGCATCTACTTCTCTGAAGTACAGGCCAACACTGAGAGACTCTGGCTAACAAAGTTCACAGATGACTGCAAACTGGAAGCCATTATTGAATCCCCAAATGATGTGGATATTCCACAAAAGGGCCTTACTGAAACAGATGCTTGGTGCCAAAGCCATGGGCTCAAGCTCAATGCCAAAAAATGTATAGTTATCCCCTTTGGGAAAAAATATGTACCCATGAATTACCACATAGGTGATGTACCCATGAATTACCACATAGGTGGCGGTACACTAAACACTGAAAGTGTGATAACAGACTTAGGGACACAGGTGGACAGTGGTCTCACCTTTAATAACCACATTGCCACAACAGTCAGGAAATCCTTCTGTGTGGCACACCTCATCACTAAGGGCTTTTCATCCAGGGAAAAAAGAGCTCATTGTCCCACTGTACTCATCCCTCATTAGACCCATTCTAGAATACAAGGCTCCATTTGGTATGTAACTCTCAAGACATCTGCAACAGGAAAGGCCACAGAAATACCTCACTAAAAGAATCACAGGCTTAAAGCAGATGCCCTATGCTGACCATTTAAAACAACTCCAGCTATACTCTGTCGCATATCGTCTACTCAGAGGCGATCTCTGCTTAACATACAAGGCCATGTCAAACCCAGAGCTGTTGGAACATGCTACACTTAAAGAAATCCCAATCCCTCACAGCCACATGCTCCAGGGATCTAAACCTTGTCATCACAATGAACAAAACATGCTGGAGGGATAGGTTCCTGACCCAGAGACTTCCCAGACTCTGGAATAGACTGCCCATACATGTCAAGCAGAGCACTTCTTTGGCCCTCTTCTAAAGAAACCTTGACGACTGGATGGGAGATAGGAAATTCACCCTGGAATCATGTCAGTCGCCCTGCTAGACAGGGGTCCAGGGAAGTAAATATTGTGGAAAGAAATAGCCAGGGAATTGTTATGGCTAGGCTTGTATAGGCCCTAGGGCCAATAGCCTAGTAGCAACCTATGAACCTATGAACCTATAAATCTGAATATGTTTAAACCTTTTTCCATTTTTTTCCAGCCTTTTGTTATTTAAGTTGATATACTTCTTCAGTGTTTCATTTATTTTAATTAGCTGTGAGCACATTTGACTTATTTTTCCTCTAGGTTACTAGAAGTCATGTCTTACACAAAAGCTGGAGCTTGAACAGCTTTTTGCTGGACAGCTGAAGGATTCTATGCCATCAATGTTTTCTCCTCACCTTTTCTAGTTGATTTTCTTTCAGGTTCTATAAATTTCTTCTTCTTTGCTGGCATCCTGGCAGTGTGGTTACTAGCCAGAAACCAAATTTACTTAATCTGGCAGAGCTACTGACCGCTATCTCTGTTTCTTTTTTCACACTGGGAGATATTAAATTAAGCTGTTGACCAGTGTACAGCAATCTTGGAAGACCCAGGTTATTCTAATAACTTCTGTAACGTTTTATGCCCTCTTAGACTAAAGTGGATCTTGTCATATTCAAACATGTCAAAAGACATTATCAGTTCCTCCCACTTGCTTTTGATGTCAAAGCTCTTGAAATAGCTCATCTATCTGAGCCACGTGTTAAAAATTTTGCCTTTGTCAGTAGATAATCTAAAAAGCTAGGTGTGGTTGAATTTCATATAATGTGACTTTGATTTTTTTTAAACAGTATAGCTGTACATATATGCTCCAGTAGAATCCACTTTAATTCATTAGTAACTGCTATTGCAAATATGTCCATATAACTATATTTATCAAATCTAAGCTTCTTACAGTTTAATTTTTCCAAAACATTTGTGTTTCTAATACCATGATGGGAATGGATCCCATTCCTAAGTAAGGGTACAACTGAAGTTCATGAAATTAGTATTGTTTCAATCTTTGATGTTAGCCAAAAGTGCTTTTTGTAGCACTTGCAATGTGCCCAAAACTGACTCCTCCTGCAATTCATATGGACTTTAATGTATTGATAGCATATCTAAATAAGAATGGAGATGTTTCTTTATTGGACTCATTGCTTCTACTACTATTGGAACCATCTGGGTATCTATCTACCACATTACTCTTGTTAATGCCTGCAAATCCTGATATTTTACAACTTTGTGGCTCTCTCTGTACATGAGACACTGTAGTCACTGGGTGTAGCATTTTCAATGATCAATGCTATTTTTGTCTTTTTTCATGTACAACTATAGCTGATTTTCTCACATATAGTTTTTGAATTGTTGGTAATGGATGATCCCATGTGATGCACACTTTATCATTCTCTATAATGCTTTGTGGTTCACGTTTCCAATGCTGCTCATCTAGTTCTCTGTTGTAGTGTTTGCACAGTCCCCAGTGCAACAATCTTATCACTTTATTGTATTCAAGCCTATGCCATGAGTATATCACACCTACCAATAAGGTGTGTGACTGCTTCAAATTCTTTTTTTTTTACAGAACCTACAGTTGTCTGTTTCTCCCACATGTTCAATGGACTTTGTAAACCAGAGTGTACATAGTCTACTACCCTGCGCTGTCATTATCAACCTCTTCTTAGCCATTCCTGTGTCAAATCCTGATCAACGCAAGGTTGTTCCAAGAGATAGAGCTCTATACTTGCCACTATATTTATGGCTTTTCCACTTTTTTCCTTCTCATCTGATCCTTCTCCTTATATTCTTTTTTTTGGGGGGGGGGGAGAATTCAGTTGCTGTCTGATTTTTGTCTACTTCCATTCCTGCTTGCCAACTGAATGCTTCTACTAAACTACTCAGAGAGGTCATCTTAGACATCCTCTCCTCATGTTGTAAAACTTTCACTGTGTTTGGATCTGATGAGGTCAGCAGATACATATGGAGTCCCACGATTGTAGATCTATACATATAATCAATTTTAAGGAGGCCCAGAGCTCCTTCAGCGCAAAGGATATATAGTCTTGGTATACACTGATTTTTATAAATCATTTGATAAGAGTGAAGCATTTTTATTGCTTTACTGTCCAACTGATCTAGTGTCAGTTAGTCATACCAAAACTGTAAGTTCAAACTAGAACAGCAAACTGGTTTATAGCTTGGATTTTTCTTGATGTCAAGGCCGTTTTCAATGTAAGTTTTAGTCTTCTGCAGTGTTACTTACTAAGTTTTATTCCCATTTGTTCAAGCTTTATTGCCAATCCTTCATCAATTCCCAAACATTTATATATTGTTTCCTGTTCTTAGATAACTTTCTGATTTAAACATTGCCTTGCACATTTACCAAGACCAAATGTCATTCTTATATGATCTGAGAAAGTTTTACCCACTTGCAGTTGTACTGTCAACTCCTCATATGATGAACTATACAGTTTTAAATCTTCCATAAAAAGTAGATGGGAAATCATTAAGCAAGGTCGTTTTCCGGGAGTCAAACTGTAACCAAGACCTAGTCTATTAAGAAAATAGTTTAATGGATTAAGGGCAAGACAAAGAATCACCCTGGAATAGCCCCCTTTGAATGTCTATCCCTGGGATAATAATTTACCCTTTGTCATGGCTTAATTGCAACATGGTTTGTCACTGTTTTATGGCCACTGTAATATACATGATCAAGGTAAGATGTATCTTGTACATCTGTAAGCACTCCTATATCTATTAATGGGGGATGCTGTCAAATGCTTTTTTGTGGTCTATCCATGCCATACTTAAATTCTTCCCCATTTTACAATTCTCTATTATGGCTTTATTTAGCAGCAAATAATCCTTTGTTGCATATAGCTTTCTTTTGTTACCCGTTTGCTCTATTGCCATGATTGAGTTATCTTCTAAATGACTTAGGAGCTTTTCTTAATTTTATTTCAATTTCTGTGGCTATTACTTCATCCTATTTCACATCCTGTACAGTTGGATTCCTTACTGTTTCTTTTAATTTTTCTATTCTTTCAGCATCTTTGTTATGTTCTACAGTGTCTTGATAAATATTTCTCTAAAATGTGTCTGTTTCTTCTTTTTTTCTGTGGTGTTCCTATTCCTCTTGATTTGTTTCCCAGTTCTCTATACAGCTTTTCTGGGTCATCAATGAATTGCTTATTTTATACTTTTCCTTTATATTTATCTGCATATTTTCTTTGCTTTTCTGCCTGTGCTGTTATCTTTAAATGTATTATTTGCAGCAGTGTATGATAAATCTTGGTCTGTTCTGACACTGCATTGCTTTTATCATGTATTTCTGAGTATTTTTGATGATTTTTTCCCTCTTCTATATTCTTCTAACAGTGACACTTCTTGTCCTAATTGTCTCCATTTTGTCTTAGTTTTCTGTATTTGATGCTTCCTTCCTTTCCCTTACTATGTATTTTTGTGGTAGGGCTTTATCTGTTATTAGTTTAAATGCACAATAATATATCCTATCTACTTCTGTTATATCTCATGATTTTGTGATAGTTGTCTTGATTATTATGTTAATCTGTTTTATCAGACATCTAACATTTTGAGTCTTACTTACTTTCTGTAGTCTATTTTTTTCATCAATCTTAATATGTCTATCTATCTGTATTAAATCAAGCAGCTCTTCCCTTAGATTATTTTCTTCTAAACTGATGGCACATTTGTTGATCTCTGTTTCCTGTGAGCATTCTGCAGAAAGTTCCAGAAAATCTTCCTGTGACATATCCTCTTCCTCTGCATCCTGCATCACCTGTTGCACCTTCATATGGAAAATCTTTGGCCCCTCACTCCACAATATTGCCTGCTTCAGAGATGCCACTGTTTCCTGCTCCTTCCATAGCTGTGCAACTCCAACTGAACTTTTGTATTGGTTTCCTACTGACATCTCCAGAGGATCATCATGTGGCAAGCGATTAGATATTTCTCGTTCTTTCGTGCTGCCTTTTTTGTATCGGTTAGTTTTGCTTTCTCCTTTGCATAACTATTGCACCATATCAAATCTAGTTTTCTTTCCCACATCCATATTTCTTCTTCATATGTCTTCCGCTCCACCTTTTTCTCCTAAATTTGGGAACTCATTGTTCCATCATGCTGTGATATAACCTGTGTTAGACTTTCTACACTAAATCTTTCACTTTGCAGGTATTCCATAACTTTAGTTTCTATTTGTTTAACTCTTGTCTTACTAATCTTCTGTTCTACATTCCCCCATTGTGTTCTTATTTTTTGTACTGTGAAATTTCCCCTATCTGGGTTCTTTTGCCTCTATTTCTCTTCAGATCATTGCAGTTGCTTTTTGTATTGATTAATTTATTCTTTCTCCTTTGCATAAATATTGCACCATATCAGATTTCTTTTTCTTTCCCGTGTCCTTCTTTGTTTGTTCTACCTTTCAAAAATCTCTGGGCTTTGTTTTTTATATTTTTTCATTTTTTCAGTTGCTTCTTTTTCCAGACAACCCAAAGTTTCTTTGTCTATGTAACACTTTTCATGAATCTGTTGTACTAATGGACATATATTTTTATTTGAAACTTTTGAGAGTTTTTCTTTTGCAAGTATTTTTCTTTCCTCTAATTTATCTCTTAATCATTTGAATATCTTATATTTAGAAATTCTGGACTTCTTGAATATTAGTAACAATACATAATTTCTTCTTTATCCTCAATAGTCCACTCTATCATCTTAATGGCTATTTTTTGACCTATCAGTTTTTGTGATTTTTGTGGACTACTACTTCTGCAACTTGGGAGCCATTTTCCCCTGAGCCTGGCTAATCCCATTGTGGGAATGTTTTCATGTCTTGAGGATTCTATACTACCATTGTTTCATTCCTGGCACTACTGTGCACACCAGAATTGTTTCCTCCCCCCCCCCCCCGATTCTTGTGCACCCAGATGCCTTTATTTTTAACCTACATCTCACCATGATATATGCTATAAGAAATTCAGCCTGTATATTAGTGTCATCTTGGAGATATTTTGTGAAAACGAGGTCCACCACGTGAAGGTACTCACCAAGACCTGAAGATGACTTCAAGTTTCAGCAGTACTATTCTCCCTTTCTTGCAGATTTAATTATTTCTCCATTCAGATCCATGTAAGTATAAGTTATAGATACATAACTGTATATATGTGTTCCAGTGGAATCAACTTTAATGCATTAGTACCTGCCATTACAAATATGTCCATATAACTATATTTATCAAATCTAAGTTTCTCACATATTTGCACCAGGTCATGGAGCTTTAGACATCTTAGAGAACAGAGAGTGCTATTAGTGATCTTGACTGATCAGCAGAATGTTTCCATTGTCCACTTTTTTGTTTTTCACTATCCAATGACTTAATTATGCTACCATTTATATCCTTTCCTTTTAACATTAAATCTATCCTCTGATGGGCTACTTAGCTTTTTTTTTCTTTTAGTTCCCTTTTTACATATTGAAGTAATTTGCATGATTACATTTTTCTCTTTGGTCTACACTTTCAGCTTTTTAATTTTCCTCTTTCAACCTTTCCTTTTTGGCTTGTCTTACCCTCATTTACATTCTCAGCCATGTCATGTATTTTAGTTATCATCTTTATTTTCTGTTATTATTATTATTATTTTTTTTTTTTGTAACTAACTGCTGGATAAAACTGTATTTGATCGCTTATCATTTCTGTATTCAGGGGTACTTTGTTAAGCTTTCTCTAATAGCTTAAGTATGGTCTTCATGTTCACTGTCCCGATTCATTTCCTCAAATGTGTCTGTCATTGCTATGAATACCGTTAATCACACATGCTTTAACCTCACCACCAGGATCCACTTGTTAGGTACCTGTCTCTATATCCTGACTAAACAAATATAAAGGTCTAATTTGAGGGGGATGTTCAATTGTTCTTTTATCCAAGTCCACATTTTATGTTCTGTTTTTGTGTCCATACTGTATTCTCCTTTTCCCCTTCCTATTAACCATCATGTTTGACTCTATGTCTTTAAACGATTTAACATGTAATGGTGTTAATAATCGGTATTTCTTTTTCTTTATGCTTCTTAATCTGTACCTAGAGGTAAAGATGTCCCCTGTCCTACTCCCTTTCCCCACTTCTTTTTCTTTCTTCCTTATCACATTCACTACTCCTTACCACAAACAACTACATAAAACTGACAGCACATTAGGTGTAAGTTGAGTACCTTCCAGGTCATTGTCATTGTCTATCCACACTTTGGAGTATTCCTTTATAGTCTCTGACATACACTTTGTAACTATGCAACCATATAAAGATGGTGTTAAAGCATTTGTTGGAAAATAAAAAAATATCAAATTCAATATGAATACACAAAATGTTTCTTGTACTTATCAATACATTTTTGTAAATACTGTAATCACGTCCATGCAAGTCTTCTGCTCCAAGTGTTTCCACTACCGTGGGTTGTAAAGCGTAGTACAAGTGTTAATCTATTGGAATGGTGGATTAGGTTTTATGTAAAACTTGTCCTACATTCTGCCAGGGGAAAAACAACAAGGAAGCTTCAAAACATGCGTTTCAAGCCTCTACACTCTGTAAGCCTCTTCACTTTATAAAGAGTAGCATGTCATGTCATACTATTGACATTTTTCTTTTTTGTGCTTGATCACAACAGTGTATCTAAGGCTGGGTGAGACTGGCAATTGCCCTGGGCTCAAAGTGTTAGGGGGCATGATTGGTCACTGATCATACTGATCACTCTTTCATGCAGTACCGACTTTCAATCAAACCTGAGCACTGTACTTCTCTCTGTGTGGTCTAAAATGTAGAAGTTTACTTCTTCTTCTTCTTCTTTCAGCTTTTCCTGGTTAGGGGTCACCACAGCAGATCTTCCGTCCACTCATGATTGGCAGTGGAGTTTTACAGTGTCGAGTTGCCAGCCCAGCGCCCAACCTTCCACAGAAGGCACACACATGCACACACTCACAACTAGGGCCAATTTAGAGTGTCCAATCCACCTACTGCATGTCTTTGGGATGTGGGAGGAAACCAGAGCACAAGGAGGAAACCCACGCAACCACAGGGAGGACATGCAGACTCCGCACAGAAGGCATCCCAGCTGAGAATTGAACCGGAGAACCTCTTGCTGTGAGGTGGCAACGCTAACCGCTGCACTACCGTGGTCGCCCAAAATGAAGAAGTTTACTAAAGTTTAAAAATAAAAATAAATAAAGAAAACCTGAGAGCTGTTGTGCCTCTGTTCAGGCTATAAACTGTAGCAAGCAGTTTGAGACACTTTAAAAGAGAAAAAAAATATATATTTTTTAAAACTAAAACCTGAGTGTTTTATTGTTCTGTGCAACAGGGTATAAACTGTAGCAGTTGCTACATTTGTAGCAAGCAATTTGCTAAAGTTTAAAAGGAGAAATTATTATTTTTTTTTACTACAGCGCCTTTGGGTGGTTCTGTGCCAGGCACCAATGCATTCAGCATGAGCGTTACGGCTGTGGTTCCCCATGGAAATGCCCCCGGACACCCATACAAGAAGCATTGTAACATTACCCCAAATCACGGCTTTCCTTTTAATGTTTGCATTTATATTTCTACAATAATATACATGTCAATCTTTTTGGACCACATAATGTACTACTCATGAGCAAACCGCCCTGTGAACATACACTTGGAATCTGCTTGAGATATCCATAGAAAAAGCAGTTTAATGACAAAGTATGTCACCGTGTTCCTTGTAATATTTCGACAGACATGTTTAATAATATACATTGCAAAGTATTTAGAGCAGAAAATTAAATGTTCAGAATAAGAATGGACTGTACAAGTATGGTTTAATATGGTTGCGATAATATGTGGAGCAGAAAATTGTGTTCATGATAAGAATGGACTGTGAAAACGCAGTTGGAATGTGGTTGTGATAATACGTAAGTACCATTAAAAGTCTTCTTTTACTGATGTTGTTGCGGTTCTGGTATTTAATTGCACATTTTATTATGGCTGGTGGATTCCTCTGTGTTAATCTTCCACACTGGTAGAGAATGCAGGCCTTTTGGCACATAAACATGATTTCCCAAATAATGAGAAAGAGAAAGAGAATGAGTCTTCTGGTGTGCTGGGAATATTTTTGTGGACCTGTGTGTATCCATCTGTGAAGATGGCCAAAGCACAGCAATTACTATGGACCATAGCAAATGCTACAGAAGGGATGGTCACAGTGGCTAAGTGAATGTTGTTGTTGTGTCTTTCAGCTTTTCCCAGTTAGGGGTTGTCACAGTGGAACTCCGGTCCGCTAATGATTGGCAGTAGATTTTTACGTGCCGAGTTGCCAGCCCTGACACACAACCTTCAAAGAAGGTACGCCCATTCACGCATGTCTCCACACAGAAGACTCTCTAGCTGAGAATCGAACAGGACAATGTCTTACTGTAAGGCGACAACGCTACCAGACCACCACCACCGCAGTACAGTGGCTAAGTGAATAATGAACCAAAATACAGTGCACTGTTAAAACAACTGACTTGGGAGAAGGATGTGAGGTACATCTTACAATCTTCAAGCAGTAAGCCCACCAAGAAGGATGGAACCAAGGTGACTGGGACAGGATATCATCTACTCAGTTAACTGGAGGGCAAATGACAAGCCTTAATAGGCATGAGAGGGGGCTGATTATCAGGATTATGGTAAAGTCAAAGAGGCTTTATTACACTGAGCTGGTGTTACCTAAAAGACACAAGCTTAAAAGTTTTAGAGCTGCACATTTTTTCATAGAAAAATGGAAAGGTCTCAGTTATCTAATTTAAAGCATATAATTATGTTAAGGTTAATGCCAAAGGGTCAACATGATAATATTAACATTACTGAAATACTAGCAATTTAAACATTTAAAAGATTTTTACTGACAGTGATAAATTGGTCCATACAATCTTCATCCATTGGATGCTGCAGGAGGACAATCAGCCCATGCTAACTTCAGATGAGCCTAATTGTTTTGCATTGCAGTATCTAAAGGAAGGATTTTCTTCATTGATGATTGTGGTGAAGATAATGGTGGTGACTGACCAAGACACAGTGACTGGATTTACATTATTGGGATGTTCATAATTATTGGTCTACAAGGGCTTTGGTCCCAAAATGTGCACTGATATTCCATCTTCCAGTGTATTTGCAGGTCACAGCCTCTAGTACATGTGACTGTCAGCTCAAATAGCCAATTAGGACATCCACTGTTTAGAAACAAATGTCTGTTACTAGCTAATGAGCCTTAGGAGTGGATTATAGCCATATGTTATGCTGCAGAGACTAAAATGAAGTCACAAAGTCTCACATCTACTGCCATGGTAAATTTTCACATAGCCTTAATTTTGTTCATAAGATTTTGAACAACTGCTGTTAAAATTAAATGAAAAAAGAGCTGACAGGAACTTTGATAAATCTGCTATAACTTATATTCAGTAATTAGCATTATTAGTATTATTTATTGTAAGATTGCAGTTCTATTACTGTTACTAATTTCTAGGTCTAGGTGAATTTGTATGCACCCACCTCAAGAAGGAATATGGAGAGAAGAACGAGGCTGACCCAATGGCTCACAGCAGCAAACTGGAATGCATTTGTAACTGAAAGAAATAAACAAGTAAAAACATAGACATACAAAGGTATATGACGTCTGTCATCTTTCTATGAACTGGTAATACAAATTCTACAGTTCAGCTGTTACTAATTATCCTAAAGTACACCTATAAGCAACACATATATTAAGGAGAGCTACAGGAGAATCAATGGTATCACAGCCAGCACAGAACAGCTCTGGTATGAACCAACTCCATCTCACAGCAGCAGTTAGTGACATGCCAGCACTTCAATTATTTACACAAATTTTGTATAATTTTCTAGAAGGGAACTGTTTCACTAAATGGCATAGTGGCCTATGTTTACACATCACATTCTAGCAGTTTGCATGCACAATGTGTATAAACATGGAAAGACTAGCAAGTTGTTCAGAGTAGGTGATACTCCTCTCCTGCACCATTGTTAAGGTCTATTCTATCTAGTTTAGCTCCATCGGTCACATAACCTTAGACCACTTACCAGTTAAGACCAGTGGACATCAACCGCTCTCCAGTCCACTGGTGTAATCTCAAAATATCCTAGTGGGATGGCATCTCAGTTTTCAACACAGAATAAAAACATCAGCATTGGTGGACCTAGGGGTGGGAGGTCTACAGCTAGGAACTCTGAAAGTCATTTGTGCTACTACATGGGCATTTGATGGATTTTAAAACACTAAATCCTTCCCTGGTATGGGTAATGATAGTTTATTGAGTAAACAGCATAATTATGTGTAGAAGCATTTCACACACTAGAATAAAATTTATTGTTATAAAATATACTTATTCAGAAAAGTAAATGTTTTGTTCTGCTTGCAACAAGATGGAGAATTACTTGAATTGCTGGCATGTTGCTGGCTTAGTAATTTTCTTTTTCAAATTCCTATTTATTCTCTTCAGTTTATATCACTGCACTTTCTGCCTGCATATTTTGTGAGTCATGGGTGAAAAGACTCCACAATAAGTCATTTTACTTGCCACGAAATAAATTAAAGAATGAATAAATAAAGAACTATACATAAATAGACAGTTTCATAACACATACTCCAGTATTCCAAATGTTTGGTTCCTACAAAAGCCTTTTATTTGCTCATTGAGCTAATTTCTTGCTTTGCTGTTTTAAGGAAAAACTGTATGTGAATATCGTAGATAAGGTATACATACCCACTAGTGTTTAATTCTTTTTTAAACATCTTATCATTCTTATCTTCATGGCAATTTTATCTTACCCTGCATGGGCATTTCAGGGATTTTAAAACAATAAATCCTTCTCTGGTACACTGAAAATTGGTTGATATCAATTTGATGAACCTGTCTACACTGAAAAGCTGATTAACAATACATTGAACCCTAATCCAATGAAACTTGAGAAAGGGCTTTAATATGGGGGGGTGGACAACTTTGAAACTCCTCCAGTTTTTCCACTACCATCTTCATATTGTGATCTCAGATACAAGCAGAGCAGGTGTTACTATGCAACATACAATAAGCTCTCTTTCAGCAGTATAGGCAATCATGTCTGAACATTGCACTTTGAGAATATGACAGTGCAAACACTTCCCAATCCCCCTGTTGCTCTCTTCTATATTGCTTCTTTAGTACAGACAACATCTGACTATGGACTGATACAGTCTTCACAGATCTTGGCACCTTTTGCAAACAACACCCTATTCTGTGGCCACAATGTAGCACCAGTAGGCTAGAAGCACTTCTGTCTAGCGCAATCAATAACTAAAGGTATCTCATCCAAGACAAAAGTTATCATTCCTTTATGCTTTGCTGTAATCAGACTAAGCGTAGAATATAATGCATGTTTGGGTATGTATCTATCCAAATGCATCACACTGCTAAAAAGACCCAAACGGTTACTGACTAAAAAGATGACTACATGAAAGACCCTCAGCTGCGAAGACATGTACCGTGTCTCCTATAGACTCCTGTGAGGTGATTTATGTCTAACATTTCATGCTTTTAAGGATCCAGTTCCCCCTATCGTCTGCAACATTATGAAATAAATGGTTTAACAAACACGCAAACTAAAGACTTGAATTTCCATCAATAAATAAATATGACATGCTGGAGGGACAGATCTCTTACTCAAAACTCTCCAATCTCTAACAGATTCATTACTCGCTACTTCCCCATCACTGGAATAATCTTCTGTTAGAGATGAAGCAGAGTTGTAACACTTGCTTTCCTTAGGGTAAACCTTGATTAATGGATGGACACCTGTAAATTCACACCTAGCTGACTTGTTTTGTCCTCAAGAATGTAGAAGGTGACCTGTAAGGGTGGGAATTACCAAGGTGATTATGGTCTATGCATTAATTTGAAGTTACAGACTCTATGAATCTACAACTATTCTAGAGCTGGTGTGAAGTCCATTTGTGGCCCCAATACTCAGAATTAACTTGTACATTTAAGTGTAGCCTGTTTTATCACTTAGATTTCATTCATCTTTTAATCTAACATGATTCCTATGTATTTAGCCTGCCAGTATATTATGTTACTGCTATGATCAAAAATTTTGCACAGTTTGCCAATCAGGAAATGCCAACAGGCCATGTAGGGTAGGTTCATAGGTTCATAGGTAGGTACTAGGCTATCTGCCCGAATGCATCTATAAGCCTAGCCAGAATGTGTTGGCTTTCGCCACCCCCTTAGATTAGTTCCTTGTGCCTCTGTCCAGCAGAGCCATTGAAGTGATCCCCGGGGTAAACCTTCTGTTTCCCATCCACTCGTCAAGGTTTCTCTTGAAGAGTGTTAGTGAGGAGCTATGCCTAATGTAGATTGGAATCTTGTTCCAGAGCATGGGAAGTCTCTGGGACAGGAATCTATCTCTCCAGCATGTCCTATTTATTGTTGTGGTGAGGTTTAGGTCCCTAGAGCGTGTGGCTTGAGGGGATATGGTTTTCTTTAGGTGGAGCGTGTCCTTCAATTCTGGGTTGGACATGGCCTTGTATGTCAGGCAAAGATCAACTCTGAGTAGGCAGTATGTAACCGAGTACAGCTAGAGTTTCTTCAGTCGAGCTGCATAGGGCATCTGTTTGAGGCCAGTGATCCTCTTGGTTAGGTACTTCTGTGGTCTTTCCAGCTGTTGCAGGTGTCTTGTAAGGTACATCCCAAATGGGGCATTGTACTCTATGATGGGTCTGACGAGTGATGCGTAGAGGGGCACAATGACCTCTTTTGATCTGGATGCAAACCCTTTTGTGATTACGTGGGCCACCCAGAAGGATTTTCTAACCACTTTGGCAATGTGATTATCAAACGTGAGATTACTAGCTACTTGGATCCCCAGATCCCTTATTATGTCTTCTGTATTTAGGGGACTACCACCTATGTGGTAGTTTGTGGATACTTTTTTTTTCCAAAGGGGATGACTATGCACTTTTTGGCATTTAGTATGAGGCCATGGTTTTGACGCCAGGTATCTGTCTCAGTGAGACCCTTTTGGAGGATATCTGTGTCAGCCAGAGAGTCAATTATAGCCCCTAGTTTGCAGTCATCTACAAACTTGGTCAGCCATAGTCCTCCTGTGCTTGCCTGTACCTCTGAGAAGTAAATGCCGAACAGGAGGGGTCCTATGACTGAGCCCTGTGGAATGTCACTTGTAACTGGTTTTGAGTCAGAACTAGCTCCTGCAACTCTTACCATGTGGGTTCTGTCTGTGAGCCAGTTGGCAACCCATCTCGTGATGTAGGGGTTTATGTTCAGGCTGGTGAGCTTGTCTATAATACCAGAATGGGGAATGGTGTTGAAGGCCTTCACCAGGTCTAGGTAGGGTGTGTGGACCACCTTTCCTTTGTCTATAGCCTTGGTAACTGTCTCCAAGAAGTACACCAGGTTTAGGTGGCATGATCT
Source organism: Protopterus annectens (assembly GCF_019279795.1). Taxonomy (NCBI): domain Eukaryota; kingdom Metazoa; phylum Chordata; order Ceratodontiformes; family Protopteridae; genus Protopterus; species Protopterus annectens. Next base: position 910,178,094 of record NC_056739.1, on the reverse strand, counting down.
GCCCTTAACAAAGCCAAACTGGGCAGGGTCCACTGTTTGGAGGTTCCCAATGTCTCTGTTAATGAGATCCATGATGATGCATTCCATAGCCTTGCAAACCAAGCTAGTCAGGCTTATAGGGCGATAGTTCCTAGGGTCTGCTGTGGCTCGACCTTTGTGGAGCGGAATAACTGTTGCTGTGCACCACTCTATGGGCACGTAACCTGTGGAAAGGCTGAGTTTGAACAGTGTGTTTAGGTGAGGGGTTAGTTCGTCTTTGAGCTCATGTAGGATGCAGCCTGGGACACCGTCCAGTCCCATTGATCCTGTTTTTTTGGCTTTGGAGAGGGCTATTTTAACCTGAGTGTCTGTGATTTCAGGGGCACTACATTCTTCTGGTATGGTTATGGGCCCTTTTGGGGGTGAGAGGGGGGTGAAGTTTGCACTGAACCTGTCTGCCAGGATGTTGGCATGGTGATATAGGTTGGATCAGTGTATTTTGTGCCATTCTGCACTAACTCTGAGCAGATCTGAGAATTGCCACTTAGATTCTTGACATAGCTAAAGAATGTCTTATGGTTATCTTTGGAGTCCTTGGCAATTTTTCTTTCGAAGCTAGCCCTGGATGATTTTTATGAGGGATCATAGTTTCTTGCTGATACTGATCAGGGATGTCTTCTCTTTTTGGGATTTTACTCTTTTCTGTACTAGTTTCCTCCTTCTATTGTATAGCTTGTTTATGGCAGGGGTCCACCAGACTGGTTTCCTTTTCTTGGAGGAGTGAGTCTTGGTTTTGCTTGGGATAGCACAATCCATGCATACTTGTAGGTGACCATAGAGTGCATTAGTAAAGGATTTTGTAGCTTGGGCAGCATTATCCTTTAGCATGGGGGCTTTGAAACTTTCTACCATAGTCTTACATAACATGAAGTTTGCTTTTGAAAAGTTTTTCATGGTGGATTCTTTGACCGGGGGTGGGGGCGGAATGTGGATATCCAGAGTGATTAGTTTATGGTCAGATCTAACCAGTGAGGGGTTGACCTCTGGTGTGGAACACCGATTGCCCATGTTGGTGAGGGTGTTGACCAGTTGATCCAGGGCTTTTGAGTTTATAAATTCTAGAAAATGTTGGGCAAGGAAATTAGTACTTGAGTAGTTCTCCCAGTTAATGTTTGGGTAATTGAAATCACCCAATATCAGGGTGTTTGGTAGGACCTTTATGTTTCCCAGTGTTTCCAGAAATGTGGAATGGGGGTCTTGGGACATGGTGGGTGATCTGTAGCAAGCTACTATTTGAATTGCAGTTTTGCCCATTGTTAGTTGCACGTGGATGATCTCTGAAGCATCGTGCTGTGCCACTAACCTGGAGGTGTGGGTATCCTTGATGAATATGGATACGCCCCCACCTTTTGTATTTCGGTCCGGGTTTTGTGGCCAAAATGTATGGTATGAGTTGTAGCCTGGTAGTGCTGGGGTGCTCTCTGGAGCCTTAAACCAGGTTTCTGTTACTACACATGTACCGATTTTCTCCATACTGAGAAGTGCCTCAAGTGCGTGCATTTTGAGGTTTAGACTTCTGGCACTGAGTAGCATTACCCTCAGTTTTTGTTACTTGTGCTATTTACAGTGGTGGGTTTGTCTTTTGAGCCTTGCCTAAAAAAAAACACTATGGGGGTGGCAAGAGCCTTGGCCAGTATTCAAAAGCCTAAGGGTGACAGGTGCAAGCCATCTCTAGCGAAGCAGTGTGGCATGTCGAGCATGTCATCCCAGGCTGACAGACGCTGGATCCCCTTTGAATGACACCAGAAGCTTAGCCAATTGTTGAAATTGATAATTTTTTCTTTATACCATGGTATCATTCTTGGTGAGGGCAGGATGCTACTCAGGGTCAGGGTCATACCGGCCTGGGCTATGTGATCAGAGAGCTCTTCCATGTCTCTTTTCATGTAGTCCAGGGAGGTATGGCTCAGGTCATTCACACCAACATGGACAATGACAAAGTCGTATTTGTACTTGTTCTGTAGTGACCTGAGTGCTTGTGTTATGTGGCGGATCCTGGCACCTGACAGGCAGCTAACAGTAACCTTCTCCTTGTTCAGCCTAGTGAGTGGGACGTCAGTGTGCCTGACTACAGAGTCACCTATTACTAGTGTGTTGGGTATGTTATTTTGCCTTAAGGGCTGTGATTGTGTGGCACACTGGTTTTGTGAATTATCCATTTCTTTTTTGGCATTATGTATTTAAAAATCACTGGCCAAAGTTAGCTCTAATTTAATATGATCCCACCTTTATGACTCTTGACAGATAAAGCAAGTAAAAAAAAAACTGCCCCACATAAATATGCATTATGTTTTGCACTTTTTTATGCTTCTTTCACCATTCTCACTCAGGCTATACACCCCATGATCCCTGTTCAGGAACATCATACCCTCCCATACCATAATCCTTTCTATAATCTCTGTGATGCTTTCTTTACCTAATAAATGAATTATGCCTCAAACCCCTTCCTTCTCCACTGCATAATAGCTATATCTTAAAATGCATCCATTTCCATGTTAGTAATATATTTATTACTATTTATCATGATACCCGTGGTGGTGCTGCGGTAGCGTTGTCGCCTCACAGTAAGACGCTGTCCGGTTCGATTCTCAGCTAGAGCATCTTCTGTGTGCAGACATGCATGAATGGGCGTACCTTCATTGAAAGTTGTGCATCAGGGCTGGTAACTCGGCACATAAAAACCAACTACCAATCATTAGCGGACTGGAGTTCTGCTGTGGCGACCCCTAACTGGGAAAAGCCGAAAGACACAACAACAACTATTTATCATGATAATCACATTGAACAATTTTTCACTTTTACTCACTTTAACTGATGTACATTCATACTACATATTACTACTGATTTTTGGAAATTATTTCTGCAATGTATACATGACAACAAAGTAATAATAAATTTTAACACTGGCACCGAATGTATACATATTCATTTGTGAACATGCACTGTTAAATTGCCTTAAGTAACTGATTAGTAGAATTGAAATATGTAATAGTCAAACATAGTTGTGTAAACACTGTTATAAGTTGTTAAGATGCACTAAACTAAATAACTGTCTTATAATTCTGGGCTGACTTATTTATATAAAAAAGCCTGTTTTTTTTGCACTATTAACCTTCATGTTTATTATCATAGTGGCTACTGTGCTCAAACCAGTTTAAGTAAAAGTAATGTCTTTCAGCTATTCCCAGTTAGGGGTCGCCACAGCGGAACTCTGGTCCACTAATGATTGGCAGTGGATTTTTACGGTGCCAAGTTGCCAGCCCGACGCCCAACCTTCAATGAAGGCACACCCATTCACGTTCGTACCTACCTGCATGTCTTTAAATGTCACTTGACTGCGGGGAGAACATGCAGATTCCACACAGAAGGCACTCCAGCCGAGAATCAAATGGGAGAACCTCTTGCTGTGAGGTGACAACGCTAACCACTGCACCACCATGGCCCTTTCCCAAACCAGTTTAACTTATTTGTAATAAGTAAGTTGTCATTATTGCTGTCAAAAACAAAATACTCAACAAAAGTAATTAAATATATAAATCAAAGTTTTTCCTTGCACAGCACAGTTGTTCAAGATGGTTCTCAATGAAAGAGCATGATGAAACTTCTCATACAATTTCTTTCCTTTTTTCCTGCAGCATTACTAAATTTTCATCCTTAACATTTATTGATTTACATGCTTAAATCTAAGCAGTAAGTAAGACTTTAAACAAGAAATAAATATACGAAGGTGAATAAAAACATGACAGATTTTGTTTTATTGAAAAAAGCACACAAGATGCCATATTTGATAAAATAGCTCTGTAAATGGATTAAAAAACAAAAAATCATCAAAAACAGGTAGTATTTAATGGGACAGTCTGAAGCTAAGCATTTAAGTTGATGTCCTGTGTCAAGGAAAGCAGCTGATTATGTGGCTGTGCAGTTATAATAAAGGCTGTTACAATAAAGCTCTCTTTACTGATATAAGTGGAATGAAAGGCCTGTTTATGGAAGTGCTTCAGTAGCAAAAGTGCAGAGCTGTTAGTTTTGTTGAAACACTAACTAGACTATAGTAGAGTAGTACTGCTCATTGAGTTATTAACTTCCCCAGAGCTGTGCAACTTTGAAGTTAGTATATAAAAGTAAAGGGTGTTTTGGGGAGAATTCCCCTATATGAGGGTAGAGAGCATTACCTTTCAACTGTCCAGATTTTTGCAGAATTTCAAATTTTGCCTAATATTTTTGTTGTGTTCCTCATAAAATTTATAGTTTCCAGACAAATCTCTGAGGATTTTAAGCCACTAAATAAAAAAATGCTTTTGGGTTTCAGACTTCATATCCTTCAGAAAATGCATGATAACACAAATCCTGTTATTTTAGTAACTTTCTAAGTTCATAACAGCGATATTTAAATCTGTCCTTGTTTTTCTCCTCTTGTACTCCCATCATTTTTGGCTTTGTCCAGATTTCTTGTGATAAGAAGTTGAGACCCTAGGTAGAGGGACCATAGTCCTCTTCTCAAAAAAAAAAATGTATTTTTTGGTCACTGTTTTTGAGATGAGAAGGCTTTCATTTCTTTTTGTTTTCAATATGTGTGGTCCATTATCATTTTTTTTGTTTTCATGTTCTGTGACATTTAATTGAATTTTTTTACACAGCAGAAGGATTTGGTGAGTTGGCCTTAATTTTCCAACATGAATGCACTAATTCCTCTGAAAGATTACTCTGTAAGCATGCCTGAGGTCTCAGGCTACGTCAAATTACCAGAATCTCCTCATTTAATATGAGTTACTAAACAGGGACACACAAGGACAGGAGTTCCTGCAAACTGATATGACTTAGGCAGTATATGACATGATAGGTTAATATCAGAATTATATAAAGACATCACTATGTCTCGGGGCAAGTGCAAATCTCACAGTAACTGGATTTGTGTCAGAAACACCAGTTAACAATTTGACTGCAGAATTCTGTACATTCTGAAGAGGGGAATTATGTATAAAACAAATCACCTAATTCCATTAACCTTTTCTACCCTAGTAAATCATTTTTTGCATTTTTAAAATAGCTTGTTGTGCCCTTTCTAGTGTTAATCCCCGCACAGACTCCCCAATTAGTGTTAATAATTAGTGTTAATCCCCTGTAGATACTGATTTTCTCATCAGCCTGTGTGGAGCTAGTGTACGTGGCTGGCATGGGACTTGGGGCATGGCCAGGGACACAAAATGGGGGCACAAATGAGTATGCCATCCTAGGCACCAAAGTTCCCTGCTACAGTTCTGAATGCATCTGATTGCAAAGTTACACACTGGAATATCAACTGGTTTAAAACATATGTCCACCTACATCCTCATTATCCTGGGAATGATCACCTGAACTATGACAATACACCCCCCCCCCCCCATTTTACTAAGCGCTTATTTGTTCTATTTGCTCAGGATCCTTCCCCAGATGCTAGTGTGTGTGTGTGTGTGTGTGTGTGTGTGTATATATATATATATATATATATATATATATATATATATATATATAGGTTCATAGGTTCAAGGGCATTGTATACTGTGCCTCTGTCTAACAGTGACACAGAAGTGATTCTGCCTAACCTGGACTGGGATTTTATTCCAGAGTGACTGTTTGAGCCCTTTAATCTAGATGTGAATTAGGTGGGCTATATAAAGACATGACTATAGACTTTTGTTTAGCTTGAGGCCATGGCTCTGGCACCAGTTGTCTGTTTCTATGAGGCCCTTTTGGAGGATGCTTGTGTCGGCTGGAGAGTCGATTATGGCGCCGAGTTTGCAGTTATCTGTGAACTTGGTCAGCCACAGTCCTTCTGTGTTAGCCTGTACCTCAGAGAAATATATACCGAACAAGAGAGGTCACAGGACTGAGCCTTGTGGGACACCATTTGTAACTGGTTTGGAGTCTGACATGGCTCCAGCAATTCTAACCATGTGGGTTCTGTCCTTGAGCCAGTTTGCAACCCATCTAGTGACATAGGGTTTATATTTGAGCTGGTGAGCTTATCTATAATGCCAGAGTGGGGTATTGTATCGAAGGCTTTTGCAAGGTCCAGGTAGGCTGTGTGGACCACCTTCCCTTCGTCAATGGCCTTGGTGACTGTTTCAAAGAAGTCAACCAGGTTTAAGAGGCAGGATCTGCCCTTAACAAAGCCGAACTGTGTAGGATCCAGTGTCTGTAGGTCCCCAATATCTTTATTTATGAGGTCCATGATGTTCCTTTCCATAGCTTTGCAGACCAAGCTAGTCAGGCTTATGGGGAGATAGTTTCCAGGATCTGTTGAGGCACCACCTTTGTGGAGAGGGACCACTGTTGCTGTACGCCACTCTTTGGGTACATATCCTGTAGTAAGGCTGAGATTGAACAGTAGTTTTATGTTTGGGTTTAGCTCTTCTTGGAGTTCATGTAGGATGCAGCCTGGGACACCGTCTGGTCCCATTGATGCTGTGTTTTTTGCTTTGGAGAGGGCGGCTCTTACCTGAGCATCTGAGATGTCAGGGGGGCAGCACTCTGCTGGGATAGATTTTTCTCCTTTTGGTGGGAGGGAGGGTTTGTGCTGAACCTGTCAGCTAGGATGTTGGCAATATCTGTGGGTTGGTGTATTTTTGTCATTTTGGACTAATTCTGAGCATATCTGGAAATTCCCACCCAGGTTCCTAACATAACTAAAGAAATCATTGTGATTATCCTTAGTGTCCTGTGCAATTTTTCTCTCGAAGCTGGCCTTAGACGATTTTATGAGTGCCCTTAGTTTTTTGCTAATACTGATCAGAGATGCCTTCCCTTTTTGGGATTTTGCTCTATCATGTAGTAGCTTCCTCCTTCTATTGTATAGTTTGTTTATGGCTGGGGTCCACCAGACAGGACGTCTGCCTTTGGAGGATTGGGTCTTAGTTTTATTTGGGATTGCATGATCCATGCATTCCTGGAGGTGTTCATAGAATGCATTTATAAAGGATTCTGAAGTCTGGGCTGTATTTTCCACAGGCCCAGGGGCTTTGAAGGATTCCACCTCGGTTTTGAGGAGTGTGAAATTTGCTTTAGAGAAGTTTTTCACTGTGGTTTTCTGGGCAGGGGGTGGGGTCAGGATGTGAATATCCAGTGAGATCAGTTTATGGTCTGATCTTACCAGTGTGGGATACACTTCTGGTCTGAAGCATAGAGTCCCCATGTTGGTGATGATCAGGTCCAGTATGTTTTCCCCTCTTGTAGGAGTGGTAACAAGTTGTTCCATAGCATTTGAGTTTATGAATTCTAGGAACCTTTGGGCTAGGGTGTTGCAGCTAGAGTAATGCTCCCAGTCTATGTTTGGGTAGTTGAAGTCGCCCAATATAATGGTGTTTGGAGAGACCTTCATATTTTCCAGTGTTCTCAGGAAGGCCGAGTGGGGTTCCTGGGTTTGGGGGGGTGGTCTGTAGCAGGCTATAAACTGGAAGGCAGTTTTACCCACTGTTAGTTGCACATGGATAGTCTCTGATGCCTCGTGCTTTGCCACCAACCTGGAGGTGTGGGTATCTTTGATGAATATCGATACTCCCCCTCCTTTTGTGGTTCAGTCCAAGTTTTGGGGCCAAAAAGCATGGTATGAGGTATAACCTGGTAGTGCTGGGGAGCTCTCGGGAGCCCTGAACCAGGTTTCTGTTACTACACAGATATGAATGTTCTCCATGCTAGGGAGAGTTTCAAGTGCATGCATCTTGAGGTTTAGACTTCTGGCGTTGAGTAGCATTACTCTTAGTTTCTTATCCCTTGTGATACCTATGGAGGTGGGTTTGTCTTTTGAGCCTTGCCTAAAAAAGGCACTATGGGGGTAGCAAGAGCCTTTGCCAATATCTGAAAGCCCAGGGGTGACAGGTGCAAGCCATCCCTAGCGAAGCATCGTGGCTTGTCGAGCATATCATCCCAGGCTGACAGGCATTGGATCCCCTTTGAATGACACCAGTACTTAAGCCAATTGTTGAAATTGATCATCTTGTCTTCATATTGTGGCATAATTCTTGGTGAGGGTATGATGCTACTCAAGGTCAGGGTCATACCGGCCTGGGCTACATGCTCAGAGAGCTCCTCTATGTCTCTTTTCATGTAGTCCAGGGAGGTACGTCTCAGGTCATTCACACCAGCATGGACAATGACTGAGTCATATTTGTACTTGCCTTGGAGTGACCTGAGTGCTTGTGTTATGTGGTGGATCCTAGTGCCCGACAGGCTGCTCACCGTGACCTTCCCCTTGTTCAGCCTGTTGAGCGGGACGTCAGTGTGCCTGACGATAGAGTCACCTATTACAAGTGTATCAGGTGTGTTGTTTAACATTAAGGGCTGTGACTGTTCGGCACACTGGCTTTGTGAGATATGTGTTGCATGTGTTTTGTTTTGGGGTAGCGGTTGCTTGGGTGTCTGCTTTGGAGGTCTCTGCTGCTTAGGCAGATCTTTATTTAGAGCCTCTGAGTATGTTTTTGTGTGATTATGTGTTTGGTTTGCTGTTGTGGTAGGTCTATGTGAGACTGGAATTGTAGTGAGTGTGGTTTCCTTCTCCTCCTGACTGGTTATGCCAGTACTGAGTTGAGAGAGCTTAGCCTCCAGTTTGGCTATATGGTTGCATCTCTCACATGTGTTGGAATTTGTTGGGAGGAGGAGAGGGTTGTCTGTGTACATGAGGCAGCTGTAACATTGCCTCAAGATTCCCAGGTTCACCAGCTGGACTGGAGAGGAGATTGACAACTGACCTTTGGACATGCTAGAATAATATTGGGAATTCCTTTATAATTGAAAACAAGGGCCAATGGGGAGTGAGGGTGTAGTGCTTTTAATTTTTAGTGCTGACTTATATAATTGCTTTAGTGAGCAAGTGCCAGATAACTTAAGTACAATGTGTTACAGGTAACTTAAATGCAAAAACGACAAACAGTAACTTTCTTTCAAGTGAAAGAAGGAAATAAGTACAGTAAGCAATGCAGATATCACTAGGGATCCACAGAAGCGCTGAGAAGCCGCGTTTTAGGTGGAATTAGCATTCCAGGGAAATAGCAAGCAAACAACAAGCATACAAACAAAGCTGGATTCAGCAGGCCTGGATCTAGTCTATGCTACAGAAAACAAGGTGTACCGATTTCAGTAAGAAACAGTTCAAATATGCAGGCACTATAAACCTTTAACCAAAAATTCCCAGCTCAGAAGGGCAGAGTCCAGCCTCTCCTCCCACAAGAGTGCAGACCATGAACCTTCTTAATGTAAAATAACTGGCCTGAAGCCCAAGTGCATAAACCAGAACTAATACACTTTAGGAATAACAGACACTGAGCTCTCAATCAGCAGTTCCCAACTTAGAAGGATGACAGCTACCTGTCCTGCCACCACAGTGCATGCCACAAACCTTCCTAATGTAAAACAACTGGTCTGAAGCCCAAGTGCTTAATCCAAAAGACTTAGAATGATAGCTACACTTTAATCAAGTTACTACCAAGCAGTAATATATACAATTGAATACTTTAAAGAATGCCTGGATTAGTGCTCAAGTTATACAAACAAAGCTAGATTCAGCAGGCCTGGATCTAGTCTATGCTACAGCAATCAAGGTGTACCAATTTCAGTAAGAAGCAGTTCAGATATGCATGCACTATAAGCCTTTAACCAGAAATTCCCAGCTCAGAAGGGCAGAGTTGGCCTGAAAGCCCAAGTGCTTAAACCAGAATTAATACACTTTTAGAATAACAGACACTGAGCCCTCAATCAGCAGTACCCAACTTAGAAGGATGTAAGCTACCTGTTCTGCCACTACAGTGCAGACCACAAACCCTGTCAATGTAACACAACTGGTCTGAAGCCCAAGTGTTGAAACTAAAAGGCTTAGAATGAGTTACACCAAGCAGTAATAAATACAATTGAGTATTTTTAAGATGACGCAAAAGCAAAATAAAGTAGGAAGAAACACAAGTACAGTAAAAGCAGATGATTTTTTTTTTTTTTCAGAAAAGTAGCAAAAGCAGTAGTAAATACAATTCTCATGCAGTGCAAGCTGGCACACTTGAATATGTAGCAATATTAGTCCACACACAGTTTAATATATATATATATATATATATATATATATATATATATATATATATATATACACACACACACACACACACACACACACACACACACACACACACACACACACACACACACACACACACACAATCACTGAAATGCTTCCTTCTGGATCAGCTATTACACTGGCCAACAAACAAACAAAGCAAAAAAAAAATTATCACGGTTTGTTGAAGGATCCTGAGGTAACACAATAATCCTGGCCTGAACTTACAGATCATTCTACAAACTACATATGCTTCCACACAGGAGAACTGTTTCCTGGATGGGGGCTCTTAACTTTTTCGTATGTTCTCTCTCCACTTTTGAAAAGGATTGTTGTAAATAGTTTAAAAATCCTCATAATTCCTTTATTATATGTAATTCTGTGTGCTTATTTGGGTAACCTGTTGATTTTCTGGGCCACAATTTGTTATATTCATAACTTATTGAAGCAACAGTTGTTAAACTGCAGTTATTTCTCCCCTTTCCACACTGTTGTGAAATCTAGAATTTGTTTATGCAAGTTGGATATGATGCCCATTGTGACAAAGGGGGGAGTACTTCTAGCAAAGCTAGATGGAATTTTGTATATAATTATATGTCATTTATGAATATCAACATGATTTATATAAAATGCTTGTGTTACAAATGTATTAGAACTGTATGTCGTGTGTATATCGAACTGTTAGTACAGAAGTGTGTGTTGAAAAGGGTATTTGCAAAAGGCTTGTTTTTAAAATGGATCCATAGTGTGCCCTACTGGAAAAGAACAGAAATGTACATGCACTATTGTAACTGTTTAAATGTATATTTTATCAGTGGAAAGGAGGTTAGCTTTAGAAAAATAGCTGAAATTAAATTACTTTATAGGCTAGGCCGGAGACATAATGTCTGTACTAGTAAGCTTTCTGTGCTGTTTTTTCAGTGAAATAATTACTAGTCTTGAAATGTGGGGGAATGTAGTTGTTCTATGACTTCTAGCATCTGCCAAAGAGCTGATGTCTATGTATTTTCACAGGTAGATGCTAAATACTGCCAGTTCCCAGAAGTGGGGGTTTCACCTGGGATAGAGTCAGATGACAAGAAATTGTGTCATTCTGCATGCTATCCAGCAGTAATATTTGAGATATTAATTTGAGAAGTCTCTTAGTGAGACAGGACATTCTGTATTCTGTCTTGGACCTGACAAGAACCATTAACCATAACATCCACTTTGCTCTATAAGTAAGTTTCTAGGGTATAGTAACTCTCTTAGATACAGTCAGGAATATAGTAAAGCTTAATTTAGATATTTTTCTTTATTTATTTGAGGCTGTCATACAATGTTGTTTTAAATATTTCCTGTGTTTTTTCTTGTTCTTTTATTATTTATTTATTTAGTTAGTTATGCATTTTCTTGTTCTTTTATTACTTATTAGGAAATATATTTAAACATTTCACTGTGGCTGATCTGTGTAGGATTATTTAAGTTTTGAGAGTACTTGCATATTTATTTGATGACACTGTGTGGGACACACATAATAGTCTTGGTCTTGGTCAAACTACCATTTGTATTAATATTAATATTAATATTACTCAATAAGATTGGACACTCTTTGTTAAGGGCCTTAAAGTAGCTGATAAGGACTTGGCTGTTGGCAGTGATAAAGTACAGTTCTGTACACTTACCGTAAATGTAGATGTTTGAATGTATTCACTGTTGCAGTCAGCACACTTGGGTTATCCTGCCAGGGGTAGCCCTCAGTTGGCCCAAATACCAGAGGCTTAGTATTTCTGAGTCGGTTGCTGTCACTCCAGGACTGACGTCAGGTCATTAGTGGTATAAAACAGGCATCCGATGCCATTACATCAGTTGTTCTTGCCCCAACTGTCAGGTGCCCCCAAATAGGGAGCTAGATTATGGTGGAAGAACACCACCAGTAGAAATTAGATACCAAAAATTCCCTGTAGGGAGAGAGGAAGAGAGAGAGAGAAAGAGAGAGCAAAGGGGGATGGAGGGTGGGAAACGAGGACTGCAACAGTGAATACATTCGAACATCTACATTTATGGTAAGTGTACACAACTGTACTATGTTCTTTGTGTTTTACTGTTGCAGTCATCACACTTGGGTTGATTCCCAAAGATGAAGAAAAGGGTGGAGGCAGTCAAGAAGACTGGGGGCTGGCTAGGATGCCCTGTAAGACTGCGGTGGCAATGCCTGCCCTGGATTTGGAGAAGATAGGCAGGTGGTAATGCTTGGTGAAGGTATGAACAGAAGTCCATGTTGCAGCCTCAAGGATGTCTGTGGTGGGGACCCCTCTGAGAAAAGCTGCAGAGGTGGAGCGTGCCCTGGTGGAATGCATCCTGATCCCCTTTAGGCACGGTTTCCCATGCTGTTTGTAGTAGAAATGGATGTAGTGTGCTATCCATTTGTAGATTATTTGCTTGGATATGGCCTTGCCCTCTGCCCCTTCTGTGAAGCTGACTAGCAATTGGTCAGTTTTTCTAAAAGATTTAGTCCTATCCAGATAGAATCTGAGCCATCTGTGCACATCTAGAGAGTGCAGAATCCTTTCCCCCTTGTTTTGTGGTTTAGGGAAAAAGGTGGGCAAATGAATGGCTTGGTTGAGAGCTACACTGGACACCACTTTAGGCATGAAGGATGGGTTATTCCTGAGGGAGACTCTGTCAGCATGGAAAATGATGAAGGACTCTACAGCCATGAGTGCTTGTAGCTCTGAAACTCTTCTAGCTGAAGTGATGGCCAGAAGCAAGGCTGTTTTCCAAGAGAGAATTTTTAATTCTGCTGAAGCTGCAGGCTCAAAAGGGGGTAGGGTGAGCTTTTCCAACACAACGTTAAGGTCCCAAGCTGGGGTAGGAGCTCTTCTGGGTGGCCTTAAGCTGTTAGCCCCTCTTAGGAACTGTTTGATGAGAGGGTGTGAACAGAAAGGTGGCTCTGTGCTGTAATAAGCAGAGATGGCAGAGGCATGAATTTTAATAGAAGAGAAGGCTAGACCCCTGTGTAGTATGTCTACTAGGTAATCCAGGATGATAGGAAGGGAGGGCTGTGCTGTTTTGGCTCCCATAGACTGGATCCAGGTGCAAAACCTTTTCCACTTGTCAACATAGGATTTTCTAGTGCTGGGGCATCTGGCCTCATGTATAACATCCAGGATTTGTTTGCTTAGGCTGGCAGCTTGAGGAGAGGACAGGGAATAAGCCAGGCTGTCAGGTTTAGGGTCTGCAATTGTGGATGCATGAATTCTCCATTCTTCTGGGTGAGGAGTGTTGAGATCTGAGGTAGATGCCATGGTGGCAGGGGTGACAGGCTGCGCAGCAGTGGCTACCAGTGCTGGCATGGCCAGTCTGGGGCAATCAAGATTGCCCTTGGTTTTTCCTCCCTTATTTTGAGCAGTACTCTTGAAATGAGTGGTAGAGGGGAAAATTCATAGATCGAGAGGTTTACCCATTGGAAGGATAGAGCATCCACTTTTCAGTCCTTGCTGTGAGGTTTCCTGGTGCAGAATTTGCTGAGCTGATGATTGGAGTGGGAGGCAAAGAGGTCCAGCTTTGGGGTGCCCCATTTCTGGATTACAAGGTTGAAGGTTCTGTGGTCTAGCTGCCATTCGTTTGGGTCTAGCAGGTTCTTCCTTAAGTTGCCTGCCAGAGAGTTTAGGGAGCCTGGCAGGAATTGTGCTAGCAGGTGTATTTGCATGGCTGAGGCCATGTGCCAAAGGGTCATGGCGAGCCTGCAGAGAGGATAAGAGTGAGTCCTTCTCTGCTTGTTGATATACCACATCACTGTGGTGTTATCTGTTTTGATCACTAGAGGCCCCGGGGAGAGTAGGGATCTGAAAGCTGTCAAGGCATGCTGAACAGCTAGCATCTTTTTTTGGTTGATAAGCAGATGTATTTGATTTGGGCTCCAATGGTCCTGAATGCACCTGCCATCCAGGTGTGCACCCCAGGCATAGTCTGATGCATCTGTGGTGAGGGTCAGGGCAGCGTGGGGTTGTGAGAAGGGAATTCCCTTGTTGTGGTTGCATGCTGCTGCCCACCAAAGAAAATCTTTCCTTAGATAGGGTATCATAGGTATGATAGTTTCCAAGTCTTGAGAGTGTTAACACCAAAGGCTTTTTAGGTACCACTGTAGTTTCCTCCTATGCAGTCTGGCATATGGAATGAGTAGAATGCAGTAGGCCATGAACCCTGGAGCTTGCAGGATTTTTCTTGCGGATAATTGGGTTCTGGTGGCTAGTTGAGAGAAGTAGCCTGTCAGGTAGACTTGTTTTTCTGGAATAAGGAATGCCATCTGGGATGTTGTGTCCAGGCTTGCTCCCAGGAATACAATTTTTTTGTGTGTGGACTAGTTTTTATTTCTTTTCATTGATCGTATACACCAGGGAGGTCAGTAGGTCCTTTACAAAGGTCAGGTGCTGTAACAGCTTTTCCTGACTGTCTGCCTGAATCAGGCAATCATCTAAGTAGGGGCAAATTTGAATATTTCTTTGTCTGCAAAAAGCAATGGCTGGATACACAGGCATTTTGTGAAAACTCTGGGAGCAGTGGATAAGCCAAAGAGAAGTGCAGATAACTGAAAGTGCATAGATCCTGCCCTGAAGCATAGATATTTCCTGCAGGATTCCCTGACTGGGATGTGTAGGTAATCCTCTTTTAGGTCTAAGGTGGCTAACCAAGCATCCATGGAAAGCATAGGAAGAGTCTAGAATAGAAACCTTGGCCTGTCTGGTCTGCAGGAACATGCTGTATTGCCCTCATGGAGAACAGGGAAAGGACTTGCTTTTTGGCCTGTGCCCACTGGTTTGGAGGAAGATCTGGGAACCCTTTTGGGGTTGGCAGAGTGTGGAAATAAAATCTGTATCCCTGGGACACTAAGTTGAGGACCCATCTGTCGTTGATAATAGAAGCCCAGTTGTTTGCATGGAAGGACAGTTTTCCTCCTAGGGGCACAAGCAGGTTGGCAGAGGTAAGAGGTGGAGGTGTAAAGCTATTATGAGTTCTTACCATAAGCGGGTGGCTTAGCACTCCCTGTTTTTGCAGTGGAGGAACTCCATTGCTTAGATCCCTGCATTCCCTGGGACTGCTGTCTGGGGGGACTGCTTCCCCTGGGTCTGGGCTGAGCTGGCCTGGAGGGGGCCGGAAAGGACCAGTGCTTAGAGGGGCAATGCCTACTGAACCTCAGAGGCTGGGCCTGTAAAAATTCTTTACCTATCTGCATAAGTTTAGTTTTTTCTTCCATCCATTGTTGGGAGGAGGGGGGCTGGCTAGGTTTTAAGAGCCTTGGTGCCAAACAAATTGTCTTTGTTCAATGGGGCATCCAATAATTTTGATATGACATGGTCTGGCAAGGTCTGTTCCTTAAGCCAAGCATGCCTTCTAAGGACAGAACCAGTGACTGCTGCCTTGCAAGATGCTTCTAGGTCATCAAAGCCACATTGCAAGGTGTGATTAGTAACTTGGCTTGCAGAATGCATAAGCTCTTGTAATTCTTTATTTTCTGCAGAAGCAGGAAAGGAAGATATTTTTTGTTTGAGGCATTCCATGGTATCCTGCTGCTATTTCAGCATATGGAACTGACAATTTAGTGCTCTAATAGCAAGAGTTGCAGAGGTATATACTTTTTTACCCCATCTGCCTAAAGCTCAGGAATCCCTGTCTGAGGGGGTGGGATTCTTAGCTGAGGTTGCTTTAATTCCTTTTGGTCCTTGGGAGATGACTTCTGGGTCAGCAGTAGGACTTTTGAAGAGGAATTTGTGAGAGTCAGGGACTCTGTAGTACCTGTCAGGTTTCCTAGGAGCAGGAGGAAGGGTATCAGGAGCCAAACTGGATTCTATAAAAACATCATCCACAACATCCAGGACAGGAGGAATGGCTAAAGGTATGTGCTGTGGTGAATCTAAGAATTCCCTGAGTCTCTTTTTTGACTGAGGATAGTCCTGACATTCCCATTGGAAATGCTCCCTTAAAGTATGTAGGGTTTCACCAAATGAAAAATCCTTGGGAGGAGAGGCAGAAGGAATGGATTCCTCTGCATCAGAATCCTCATAAGCAGAGAGGGGTTGCATGTCTTCATATTCAGAAACCTCAGAGTCATCGGGCTCCTGTTCAAATTAAACTACTGGAGACAAGTCTCTTTTTTCTTTTGGAAGGGGTAGCCTGGCTTCCCCTAATAAGCATAATAAGGTCTTCTGCCATTTTAAGCATTTGAGAATGAGGCATGGAAGCAGGTGCTTGAGTTGTTGTTTTTTTAGGCGTAGTTCATACCCTGGACCTTAGAAACTTGGTAGTTTTGGAAAGAAGTGAAGACGCAAAAGAAGTTGCCGGTTTGTGTTGAGTATCGGCAGTGCGAAGAACTTCCTCGGAAGCTGGTGCCTACTCAGCAGCTCCAGACTCATCCAAGGTAGAGACATCCGCAGAATCCTTAGTTGAAGAAGAGTCTCGCGGCATACTGGACTCTGAATGGGTCTCGGTAGTGTCCTGCGAATCCACAGAAGTGGGCATCAGGGGCTGCGAAAATGCCTCACTAAGGACCGAAGAACTGACGACTAGCTTAATGGAAGCATCGTCGGCAGTTTTGGACCTGTGCAGTCTGTCTCTGTCTTTATCCTTACATTTTTTCACAAGATTGGTAGTCAGATGGCTTACTGAAGCCATATCGGAATATGAGAATTGAGAGCGAAAATATTTAGCTGCAATAAGGGCCCGACGATGTATAGTTCTGGCTTTGAACAAAGCACAAAAGCGACAGCGAGGGACATTGTGGTCTGGGCCTAAACAGGTGATGCAGTAAGAATGGAAGTCTCGGTGTGGTATTTGCTTTCCACAGGTGAGACAGTTGTTAACTTTTTCTGACATCAGTTATAGCAA
Source organism: Protopterus annectens (assembly GCF_019279795.1). Classification (NCBI taxonomy): domain Eukaryota; kingdom Metazoa; phylum Chordata; order Ceratodontiformes; family Protopteridae; genus Protopterus; species Protopterus annectens. The sequence continues at coordinate 910,161,116 of NC_056739.1, read as the reverse complement.
GAAAAAAGGATCCCCAATGGGGTACTTAGCTTTAGAAGACTTCAACTTCCATTTGGAAATGAAAATTCAGGTAGCGGCCGACCGGCACTCATAGGTTCATAGGTTCATAGGTTCATACTAGGCTATCTGCCCGAGGGCATTTACAAACCTAGCCCATAGTTTTATGGCTTACGCCACCCCTTTAGTATGGGGAACTATACCCATTATTTTGCTGTGCCTCTGTTGAGCAGTGACACTGAGGTAATCCCTGGGGTATATCTGCGATCTCCCATCCATTGGTCAAGATTTCTCTTGAACAAGGCCAGCGAGGTGCTCTGCCTCACATATACCGGGATTTTATTCCACAGCATAGGGAGTCTTTGGGTGATGAATCTATCCCTCCAGCATGTCCTATTAATAGCCGTGTTGAGGTTTAAGTCTCCGCCTTGTGGCTCTGACGGATCTAGATTTTTGAGGTGAAGCATATTCATCAAATCTGGGTTTGACATGGCCTTGTATGTTAGGCAAAGGTCACCTCTGAGCAAGCGTGATGACTCAATAGAGCTGGAGTTCTTTCAGTCGGGCAGCATAGGACAGATGTTTGAGACCCTTTATCCTTTTGGTGAGGAACTTTTGTGGCCTCTCCAGCTGCTGCAAGTGTCGGGTCAGATACATTCGAATGGGGCATTGTACTCAATCATTGGTCTGATGAGTGATGAGTATAGGGAGACTATGACCTCCCTTGATCTAGATGAGAATCCCTTCATGATAAGGTGGGCAATGTAGAAGGTCTTCCTAACTACTTTAGCTACATGGGTGTCGAATGACAGACTACTATCAACCTGGGTCCCCAGGTCCCTGATAACTTCTTCTGTGCTCAGTGGATTGCCACCTATTTGGTAGCTAGGGGTAACCTTGTTTTTCCCGAAGGGTATGACTATGCATTTTTTGGCATTTAACTTTAGGCCATGGCTCTGGCACCAGCTATCCGTTTCTGTGAGACCCTTCTGAAGGATATCTGTGTCAGATGTGTTTTCTACTATGGCCAGTTTGCAGTCATCTGCAAACTTTGTCAGCCATAACCCTCCTGTGTTTGCTTGTACTGGAAAAGTAGATGCCAAACAAGAGTGGGCCCAGGACTGAGCCCTGTGGTACACCACTTGTGACAGGCTTTGAGTCTGACATGGCGCCAGCAACTCTGACCCTGTGGGTTCTGTCACTCAGCCAGTTTGCAACCCATCTTGTGATGTATGGGTTAACATTTAAGCTGATGAGTTTTTCAATGATACCCGAGTGGGGTATTGTATCAAGGCCTTCGCCAGATCGAGGTAGGCTGTATGGACTGCCTTTCCTCATCAATGGCTTTGGTGACTGTTTCAAAAAGTCAACCAAGTTTAGAAGGCATGATCTGCCTTTGACAAAGCCAAACTGGGATGGATCCAAAGTCTGCAAATTCCCTATGTCTTTATTTATGAGGTCCATTATGATCCTCTCCATGGCTTTGCAGATAAGGCTTGTCAAGCTAATGGGCGGTAATTTCCAGGGTCGGTGGAGGCACCGCCTTTGTGAAGTGGGACCACAGTTGCAGTGCGCCACTCCTGGGTGTATCCAGAGGTAAGACTATGATTAAACAGCTGTCCTAGCTGTGGGTTTAATTCTCGTTGAGTTCGTGGAGCACACAGCCGGGACACCATCAGGTCCCATGGATGCTGTGTTTTGCTTTGGAGAGAGCAGTTCTCACTTGGCGTTGGAGATGTTTGGGGGCTGCAATCGCGATATCTCTCCTTTGGGGAGGGGAGAAGTTTGCACTGAACCTGTCAGCCAGTATGTTGGCAATGTCTGTAGGATCAGTAATCTTCACATCATTTTGAACTAGTTCTGAGCATATCTGGGAGTTTCCTCCCAGGTTTCAAAGAAGGCCTTATGATTGTCTTTTGAGTCTTTAGCTATTTTTCTCTCAAAATTTGCTTTGGATGAAAGACTGATGTAATGTCACTGGCTGCCTGATTTTATACCACTGATGACCTGACATGATTATAAAAATTCACTGTTTTAATGACTTATAAATGTGATGAGTTGTGGTCTGATGAAACAATTTGAAGCAGTTTGTGATTACTGCTTGCATTAAGTAAGCAATAAGTTAATTATGGACTCTTAAAAAGTTAGATAAAATTAGTACTGGCAATTAAAAAAGATTACTATTGGCAACATTCAGTGTGACCTTTAACTATACACATAAAATACTTTTGATTAATTATTTGGCAAAAGTTCAGATTATTTGTTACCTGAGAGCAAACCCACCCTCTAAATTAATGCCATGATATAAAACAGGGTGGTTTGTTTAATATATATAAAACCTTCTATAGTTAAGGTTTTGAGTACTATAATAATTACAGTGTGTATAATTTAATTATGTTAAAACATGATTTTAATACAATGTCACTGACTTCGTACTCATCCCTTAGCCTCCATACAATTAGCCACCCATCATTACACTATGATGTGCAACTGTAACTCTGAATGCTGTGCATAAACAAAACATCCTTTCACCACAACCTGAATAACACTTATGATATTTTTTTGGGGGGGGGCACTGTAGCAGTAAATCGTAACATTTGGGTCTGTTCCCCTTCTGTTTTTCTTTGTCCTGGACAGATTCTATCAGCTATCTTCTGTGCCCTCACAGTGATCTATGTAGGTTTTATGCATGGGAGCCACTGGTGCAGACACTCCAAAGTACTCATATGTCTACAGAGCACTGACCGAACATTTGTTTAGCTTTCTCGCTGTTTAAGTACCGATTATCTTTTAGTATCACATAAGCAAATTTTAATTGCATAGTGCTTTTCCTAGTTACCATTCAATACCTTCTAAATGGAAAATAATCAGACCAAGTTGATGATCTGTTTTTTCTCCTCGCCTATCTTTCTGGAGCTGACCACCTACCACTTTCTCCTCTCTTCATTCATAGGGTCTATGGGATCTGTTTCATCCTCCTTCCCAGGCTCAAACCAACTCATGTAATGGACCAGTGAGGAGCTGTAGGATGTTGCTACGGTGTCATACTGCTGCTGCTGCTGCAGAGTGTGTTCTAACCCCCCCACCTCCTTGGCAGGAATATGAGCTCCACAGTGGCTGCCTTCGGGAGGTCCATGGACAACCTTCTGACCAAGCAGTATACTGCATGCAGCATGGAGCTTGCCAGGCTCTTAAAACCTAGCCAGCCCTCGTCCTCCCAACAATGGCAAGATGGCATCATCTGCTGAACCTCATTATCACCATCCCACTTCTTATCTAAATGAGAGACTCTTAAAACCTTTAGAACTACATTTTAACAGAGGGACTTAACAACACGAGAAACTGAGAGAAAGAAAGAGAAAAGGCAGAAATTAGAAAAAAATGTTAAGGAACGCCCAACTCTAGTGAGAAATGCAAATCCTCCACAAACTGTACAGAAGAGGACACATCCAGTTTAATGGTTCCCAAAAAACATGCACCCACAGACTGATCACCACAGCACTCAATCTGCATTGACCATCTTCAGTGCTACAGTCATTTAAACTCACTATCATCTTCAGCGCGTCCATGTCATAGTGATCCAAAATGGTACTGGAAGTAAAGGAAATGACAGGCCCAGCAGAAACCACACACACGATTAAATGCTTCAAGCAGTACTCCTACCATCTCCACACCTGTCTCTGATTACAAGCTCTTTGACAGTGGGGATTTTAATATAAATTTTCTGCAGGATGTCAGTCTAGTGCACATCACTACTTAGCCTTTTAAAGCTTCAAAAGCTTACATTTTAACCAACAATTCTCCCTCTGACATTAGCACAAACTCAATGGGTCTACTATCTGGTTAATACTCCACAGTGGTTACAATACAAATTTCTTTTGAGCAGTTAATATAAATCCCGTAACCAAAAGAATAAATATCAATAGTATCGCTATTCGGTACATGTTGTTAAACTGTCGAATAAGTCACCTCACACTTTCAGACACATCCCTGAAAAGAAGGCCTGTAAGATTATCTTAGTAAAATATCTACAAGGATAATGGAATTGTTACCATAATGGAATTGTTACCATAGCCTAACATAAAATGCAATCAGATGTTGCTGAAAAATGTAGTCTGGGTACTACATTAAGAAGCACTGTACCAACTTATCTGCAATGATTCCACTATAAAGCCCCTTCTCCTGACTCCCTGAAAAAAAACAGCTACTTGATCAGTATTTGTTGAGCTGGCAACCTGTCGCAAAAACACAAACTCAAGTGTTGTTACCTTGTAGGCAAGCCTCCTGCATTCCCGTACTCTAGTTATTTAAGTACATTAACTACACTGTCACGAAACTGTTGGGAAAGAAAGAAAAACTCGAAAAGGATGACAACACCACCTTTATGGCACTGTTAAAGTGCAAAATATTATTGGGTAAACTGATGAGCTATGGACTGACGAATCTGTGTTCATCATGTTACATTTCACTTGCACATTGGAAAGGCTCGTGCAAATGCCTTGTTTTAGGCAATTCTAATTTAATCTGTAGTGCTTATGTGCTATTCCTCTGTTAGCCCTTTGTAGACTGAAGAAGCTTAAGACACTGGTATCATTCAGGTCTATGCAAACTAGAAGTGTAAGAGATCTAATCGCATCAGCTCATTCATTTCTGCACAAAACCCAATAATGCGAGTACATATACTCAGATAAACTGGGAATTTGTTCACATACGTGGAACTTTTCAAAAGTGTTTTTATGAGGATGGCAAGCCTCCTGCACTCCCACAACCACTCACTTACATATTCTTACTTCATTGTTGCTCTAGCGCAAACAGCAATCATTTGTACACCAGATAAATAATGACTACTCTTTCTTTGAGATATCAGGGAAGAGTGAATTGCATGCCTTTGCACAATTACATAGCAGTACAATAAGGAGCAAGCAAACACCTAGCAAACAATAAGTTTACAGATTGAGCAACACATACATGAGCAAACAATCCTCAGGCAAACCAGGATAAATTGTATCATTCATGTTTATTTGCTATTCTCTCTCTCAAACTTTAATAGTATATCCCTCATATCTGTATCATAAATTATACATGTATATCCTGTTCAGCACTCCTTGGTTTGAGTCTCACAGCCACCATTTATCTACTGTTTGACATTGCGCAAGTCACTTAACTAGACATTGTTCCAAGGTTACCCCTGAACAAATATTGTGAACTCTGTGGGCTTTTCTGGAGAACATTTTTTATAATATTTTTACAGCCCTGTATATCACTGCAGCATATGTTCTAGGTGCATGAGTTATGTTTGTCATCCTTAACTCTCTGAAAAATCTGTGGAATGTGATACAATTTATATGCAGTTTTAATTCAGCTAATTAACCATAGTTATGTATTACAGCAATTTTTACTCATTTGCTTTCATCCCACAGTCATGCGCAAACCCTCACTTTTATGTTCTTAAGCACCCTTCATAATGAGTGTTCTATCAAATTAGTATTTCCGTGTATATATTATGTATATCACGGTCGCATTCCCTACTCCTCTGAATTATGTTGTATGCTATCTAAAATTGTTATTTTTTTTGGAACTTTTCTTTGTTGGACTCCACAGAAAATTGGAATTGTCTTCAATGGTCATTTCTGCGACAAGTGCACAGTAAAACCACTAATGGTGCTGATCAAACTGCAAACTGTAAAAGAGAAACTGATGAACAATCCATAGGTTTCTACTACTTTGAGGATTCTGTGCCATTCTAAACAAGAGCTGTATAACAGATGACAGGCAGTATAAATGGCTATATACTTAAGGCAGTATTGTTACCAGCATTAATAACTTTGGGTATATTTGGCATGAAATAAACTATCTTGTTGGCAGGAATAATAAAAGTACCAGTATAGGATTTCTATTAAATAATAATAAAATGTCATAAATATACCTTCAGGTCATAAAAGTGCAATTTATCAAGCATATTACCACTTCTACTGATTATAACTTCCTGTATACTTTCTTCCCTTAACCTTTCTATTGCCTCATTTATTTACTCAAGTATGTTACTATCAATGGCAGTTGCTAAAGTATTTGTTGCTTCCTAAACTAGCTCAGCCAATACTTGAATAAATACTGAGCACGCATCACAATGTTGTTGCATGTACTTAAGTATAATGCAGTACTTTCCCTGCCTATTTGTAGCCTGAGATTTTATACATATGCCTGTGTTATCCTGTTTTATAGAACACTCTTTATCTATTTTCTCCTATTAAGTCAAGTGCTGGTTCTTGAGATAGAAATAATTCCAACATCACCAATGCAATAATACCAAATTTTCCATTGAAGTGGTAATTGTAACCATATTAAATTTTTATCACTATTGTTTAACTCTCAGTGATCGTTTGACTCCCTCTGTAATTTCTGTATCATTGTCCTGTGTTGATACTGCAACAATAAAAATTAGTTGCTATAAGGTCTGTAGCACCACTATGATTGGCACCAGTATAAAGGCCATTTCAGGAAAAAAAGAATCTGGAATGGCATATGCACAGGGCGTGAAACTCCTTTTTGTCAACTTCACCAAACACTACATTAATTTCATTTGACAACAGAAGGTGAAAATAAGGCTATCTAGCCTGCTTTAAGTACATTTGACATTCTACCTAGCCTATCCATATATTTCCTCTCACGCTGTCTCACCTCTCCTGAGACTTCCTGGGAGCTCTTGTGAATTTCTTCTTCACTATCCATTCTCAGACAGAACTCTGGAGCCATGGAATGGACTTACATTTGAAGATCCGAACAGCAGTCAATCTCTACAACCTGCTGCCTATGAACCCTCCTCTCCCCTCTGTCCTTCCTGTCCTGGGTGACCTCTTCACAACTCTACATCATCTTGGGCATCAGTATCATGCCCCACCCCCATCTCATTTCGCCTCTTGTCTCTAGTGAGAAGATTTCCACCTTTTGTATTCTACTTTCTTATGGCATTCCTCTGGGCTGAACGTCATTTAGCAGCCTAATGTCTGTTTCGTTGTGTGGCCTTGTGAAGTACACTTAGTATTCTATGGTTGGCCTTGATCAGGTCATACCTTGAAGTATTACCTCTTTGCATCTGCCCCATGAGGATACAGTCCTAGCATTCAGTCTGATGCTACCTCTGCTGCACACACTACTGTTGGTGGTCATATACAGGTCAACACTCCAGGTCATTCTGCTGTACCTCTTTCTTCTGTTCTACTCCTCTCTACTGATACTTCATCCCATAGTTGTTCTGGTCCAACAGCAGTTATTGGACTTTGTCTGCAATGAACCTCAACTGTTACTTTTTTGAACACTTAGCCTCTCAAAATCATCCCATAGACAATGTTGTCATTGTCCACTGCTCTGAACATATCCTTATGTCATCAGCAAAGACGTCAGTCCTGATCTCTCAGATATGTGTGGAATAAGCATTATGGGAAGTATACAGCAGATCCAGGACTTTCCCTTGGGATACTTCAGGAGTCACTTTCCTTATTCTCTATGCCTCACTCTGTTCTACTTTCAGATCACACAGTAATTTAGTTGCTCAGGCTTCTTTCTACTGTCAACCCCTCCAGATCTTCAATCAGTCAGTTCCAGAGGATTGAGTCAATGACCTTGTTGGAGTTCCGGTACATTACCTCTAGCACTACTCACCTAACAACCTTAACTGTAATGAAGCCCTAAAACTAGATCATATTTAAATGATAGTCCTTAGTGGCTGTAAATATATGTTAGTTGCAGTTTTCTATCATTTAACTGAAATGGACTCGGTCGACTGATCATATTGTCAACTGACGTCCATGAAAACTCATACAGCCAAACTCCGACACTGCTGAATTACATGTCGAATGCAATCGAGGGACAGGTTTTAATATGGGTCAAGGTATGGGAGAGATTTGTAGTTCGGCAATATCAGTGTTCGACATTGCCAATGTCTGAGGTCGGGTTTCCGTGTGAAGTGGAGTTGACCGACTCCACTTCAGAAAATGATAGTAAACCGTTAGTTGCTTTCCTTGTAGATATCTGTCCTCTAGGAAAGAAACCATCTTTCCAATCAGTAATCCTGCCACTGCTGTGAAGATATATGGCCTGCAGTTCCTCAGATTTTTCTTAGTCCCCCCTTAAATGAGGGCGCCACATTGCCATCTTCCAGTCCTTAGGCACTTCTGCACTAGCAACTGATTTTCTAAAGAAGTCCACTGTAGGATGTGCAATAATACTGGCCAAATTCTTGAGAACTAGACAAACCATCTAGTTCTAGTGTTTATCTTCTCTAAGGCCAGCCAGTTCCTTCCCCACCTTCTCCCTCTTTACCCTAATGTCTGCCCATTTGTCTCTCACCTCCGTCATGCCACCCACCTAGAAACAAAAGCCCTTGTTCTGCTTCTTGGTCCTCTGAATCAATTTCCTTTCAAATTGCACCTTTTGAACCTTTTGCTTCTCATACCACATTTGCCATTTTGCATTTGCCTCTACAAAATGTTTCTCTTTCATCTTTCTAGCCTCTCATTTCCAAATCTGCTTACACTTTATCCAAAGCCTTACTTCTGAACTTCACATTTCTATGTGGCCACATTCACATTCTTCATTCTTTGAAATTTAGTTTCTTCCTCTAACAATTTTTCAAAGCCCTAAGCAATTCATAAAACAACCTCAGCTTGCTTTCCATCTCCAAACTGACCTTCTCCCTAAGCTCTGCATAAGCCCCCCCCCAAATCCAAGCCACTGTCTGTTTGTTGCATTTCTACTCTTCACTCCATGTTAAACTACCCAGTAGTATGTCACTGTTGGCCAAAAGCAGCACAGCTGGCCATTCACTAACCCCCCCACATCTCTGAACCAATTTCCTTTTCCTGTTTTCATACATGATTTACAGAAGGATGGTCCATTTATTTTTGTATACTGTATAAGCAATGTTATTGACATTGCTGTACAATTGTCATGCATTGTTACTGCTGTATAATAAACTAGTTGTTACTGTGTGTGCATTAAACTAGAATGGTTAAAATGCTCATGACTGTATGAGGATTTGGGATAAAACCCTGACCTTGTTAACATGAGTGTCATTAGCAGCTACGGTGCTGCAGGAATCTGTATGGATAGAGATGTAAATGACAAAGCTCTGCTTGTTTGCCCCCTCCTAGAAGCTAGGGTTTGGAGCATGTGCCTGAGAGCATGTTCCTGACTTTGATTATTAGTGGAGACCAGAAATGGGTTACTGTATCTGTCTGCATGGCTGGCAAAACTGCTAAGGCTTACAACCACCCTCGTATCAGATCACTGCAGACTCTTCCACTGATGTGAGACAGCACACACAGGGGACAAGGTATAAAACAAAGACTCCCCTCATAAATGCCTATATGATGTTTGCACTGAAGTCTTAGGGAAAGTCTGGATTCATGGCAGGGATTGTGGGTGAACAAAAGTAAAATAAAATATATATTGTTTAAATGATCTAGTACAATTGAACAGTATTCTTGCATGTTTTAGAAGGCATATAATTATGGGATTTTACTGTTCATTGGAACTTTTCTCCTACGCTTTTTTTTTCAGTCCATGCAGGCTATATGGGCCTAGTTACCTGAGCCTGAATTACTACTTTACTATATGGGGGGAGTTGGCAAAATGGTTAAGATGTTTAACTCACAGACACAAGATTTTAGCTTTGATTCTCATTTGTGAAGGGAAATTGGGTAAGTTTGAAATGACCTACAAGGGCAGCTAGCCTAGTACTTACCTATGAACCTATGATGGACCTATGAGACTAGCCCAGTTAGATGACCCAGTATCAAAATCCTAAATTCTTTTAAAGACTACTTTTGTATCTCCCAAGAATCAAGTTATCGAAATGACCCAGTACTAATTCATGAAAGCCTACTTATCCTAGGTCACTCCCATACTTACTAACGTTCCCCTTGTTAAGTTATACTGATAAGACAGACTATAAACAATTTTAAGAAATTAGGCTACCTACAACACACAGTCACTCTTACTCGTCTTCAATACAGCAGCCATGATCCCTGCTAACAAATGTGTCGACCCACCCCCCCGCCTCTGCAAGTGGCTGAGAAACTATTGTTTTTTATGCCTTTATTTCAGCAGGTAGGTGAATTGGACAACTGTGGCTCCTTTCAGTCATGATGTAGTGAAAAGTTAAGTAAGACATACTACCACACAAGAAAACAAAATAAAAACAATAAGATACCGTAATGTGCAGCTAGCGGAAATGCACAAATATCTGTCTTATTAAAAAAAAAACTATATAAATATTAATACATGATACTTCTTACAACAGCAGTGGTACAGGGAATGCAGTTCTGCAGGTAGTTAAGTTACATATCTAGGGCATCCATTTGATAAGTTACATATCTAGGGCATCCATTGTTTGCTGACTGCTGCAGATACACTTTATGGTGGCCAGTAAGGGCAGGGAGCTAAAGAAGAAACTAAAAAAACTCCAGCTATACTCTGTCGCATATCAACTACTCAGAGGTGATCTCTGCTTAACATAATAGGCCATGTCAAACCCAGAGCTGTTGGACATGCTACACTTAAAGAAATCCCAATCCCTCAGAGCCACATGCTCCAGGGAAATAAAACCTTGTAATCACAATGAACAAAACATGCTGGAGGGATAAGTTCCTGACCTAGAGACTCCCCAGACTCTGGAACAGACTGCCCATACATGTCAAGCAGAGTGTCTCTGGCCCTCTTCAAAAGGAACCTTGATGATTGGATGGGAGATGGGAAATTCACCCCGGGGATCACATCAGCCGGCCTGCTAGACAGGGGTTCAGAGAAGTAAATATTGTGGGAAGAAATACCCAGGGAATTGTTATGGCTAGGCTTGTACAGGGCCTAGGGCCGATAGCCTAGTGCCAACTTATGAACCTTATGAACCTTATAAGAGTGCCTGGGAGTGAGATCCAGATAGGCAGGCCCAGATGGGAGAAATAAATACAGTAAGAAGATCTGATAGACCCAGAGTACTGTTTGATATAAATGAGTCAATGGAAGGTCCTGCACTGCTCCATGCAAATAATTATATACAGAGTTGTGCTGATGAGAAGAGTAACTCTTTGGGTAGTGGGATGCCAGACAGACTGCTTGATTGCAAGGTAATGATGAAGACTTCTCCCACAGCCAACTGTAAAGTGGCAGATGCAATTCTGCATTGTCTGCAGTTTTTGGCATATTTCTGTCAGGAGTGGTCAGTGATGGGATTGGTATACTCAAGGCTGGGTAGAAGTACTCCTTTGCCAATGGCAGTCCTACCCTGTTTAGTAAGTAGGTTGGAAATGTTAATGTATTTATAGAGTATCCATGTAATTTTATTACATTTACAACTGCAGGCCAGTTTCCTGTCATTTCTATCTGTTGTAAAACATATGCAGTCAGCAAATGGGGCATGTAGGGAAGAGGAGCTTTGCATCTCAGTGTCAGTATGGTTTTCACTTTGGGTAAAACATCACTACATCTGTATGCAGTTACTGTTACAGCAGCAGAAGTTTATTTAATGTACACTATCTGCTGATGTTCTAATCCTACAGTTTACTGGCTACTATTGCAAAGTTGGATCCATGTGCTCTGAACAAAAGGAGGGCTTCTGGTTTAAAGCCCCCTACAAACAGAGGCAATTCACAGTTAAAATAAGTGACATGCTAACCATGGCCCCCTCGATCACCCCAGAGGTCATTCATGCCTGTGTACTGGGGCTCCATGATTTTGGTAGTTTCATTATGCCAAAGTATTTCCATATTTATTTATGTTAATGAGTTAGTTCTCCACCAGAATGCTGAATATTCTTTATTTATTTGTTTAACTATGTAGGTGGGCTAGTCAGAGGCCATATTTTGCCCACAATCTGGGCCAGAGGCACAAACAAATGTTTAGTATAAATGACAATAATCCAGTGTAGTTGCAACGAACAGAATAGAACAATCTGACAAAGTTACTATGTCCTGAAAAGAACAATTACACACTGATGCTGAGTACAGTATATAAATAAAATTGTTTTTATTTATTTATTTTACATTTGGTAACTGGGAAAGTCCGACTGGACACAAGTCTTTTTTCAGCAGAAGCACGGGGAGAAAAGCTCCAAAACACAAAATCTATAAAAATGCATTTTAATCAATGGCAATACAATTTGATTAAGTTGCATATAGATTGCATGCAGATACAACAAATGTTAGAAAACAAAAATATGTAAAAACAGATAAATCAGCAGTGTACATATTGTTAGGAAACTATTCTGAAACATCTTGTGACAGAGAAATAAATACAGATGAATCAACAGCATACATATAATTAAGAAATTATTCTGAAACATTTGGTGTCAGAAAGTCAAATAAAAAGATTCTATAATACATATTCATACAGACAAGGGATACTAGAGTATTGAAGGTGACAGCTAGCAGGGACTGGTACAGGAACAGAGCCAAGAATTAGCTAAGTGAGTTTTTAGTGATTTTGAACTGTACTAAGGAAGAATTGGATGCTATAAAGGTGGACAGTATATTCCATACTGTAGGTATGAAGTTAGAGAAAAGAGATTCACCAGCAGTATTATTGACTTTTGTTATGTCTAGAAGGAATTTACTACTGGAGCGGAGAGTTCTATTACCGGAGTAAGGATGTAATAGGTTTCAAAGAGTAGGTTTTTTCTCTGGCTGGTACAGAATTTTGTGGGTTAAGGTTAAGTTGGTTGTAGAGAAAAAGTTGAGGAAGTTCCAACCAGTTGAGTTTCTTTTGGGCAGTACAGTGATGTGACCTATAAGGAGATTCAGAGGCAAATCTGGCTATTTTGTTGTAGCAGGAGTTGAGTTTAACTAAATCAGTCTTTCCAATTTTAGCAAGAATAGGGGGAACAAAAAGAAGTGTTGAGATAAGTGAGTGCAATAGCAAACAGTGTGTTTTGTAAGAAACTGCTTATTTCTGTATAGACCGCTCAGCTTTTTGTGCACTCTCTTTATGGTCTGAGAGATGTGCATATCGAATCTCATATTATTGTCGATCTCTACTCCTCGAAGTTTGGTGTGAGATACAGGAGAGAGAATGGTTTTATCCCTGGACAAAATATTAAATGAAGGACCAGGTGCAATATATCTTGTAGGATGGAAGAGTAGAAGTTTAGTTTTATTAAGGACTAAGAATTAGTTGGAAATTGATAAGTCATGTCTCGACAGAAAGGAAGGAGTCTTGTGTTGTCATGAGTGGAGTTCTTGTGGGGATGAAGCAGCACATATTAGTGTAGTATCATCTGCATATTGGATGACAGAAGCATGTAAATTAGAAGTGTGCTTGTTAGTATAGAGAGAGAACAGTAAGGGTCCTAGGATGGAACCTTGGGGAAGTCCTAGAGTAACTGGAGGAAGAGGGGAGAGGTCCTGCTGCCATTGAACTGCCTACTAACGTCCTGATAAATAACTTTGGAACCAGGCAATAGAGGAGTGACTCAGACCTAGATCAGAAAGAACATTGACAGATTTACTATGTGTGACCATATCAAATGCCTTAGAGAGGTCAAGAAAGATAGCACATACAAATTTCCCATTGTTTCTGTGGTGGTTAAGTGTGTTGGCAAAAGATATAAGAGCAGTGGTAGTGCTATGAAAGGGACGAAAGCCATGTTAAGTGTATGGCAAAAGTTTATGTGTGTGTGTGTGTGTGTCAGTAGTCCATAATTTGGTATGTATACATCTCCCTAGGATTTTGGATATAGGGGATAGTATAGTAATTGGGTGGTCGTTAGTCAGTTCTGTGGAATTACCCCCATTGTGGAGTGGAATAATATGCAAATTTTTCCACATGTCAAGGACTAGATTTTCAGATATAAATCTGTTAATAAGAATGACTGCTGGGTAGGTGATTGCATTGGAAGCGATTCATAGAAAGTCATCTGGAAGCTTGTCTACTGCCAGTGCTGTGGGCTTTAGCTTTTTGAGCCATTTTCTTATTATGTCAACAGGGACATCTTGAAAGTTGAAGGTGTTGTTGTTATTGCATGACTTGGGAGGTTCAGTTGAGGGAGGGTTGTTGTGGTGGTTAGACAGGGCTAGAATGGTCTCTGTGAAGTACTTATTGAACTGAGTAGAAATATTCTCAGAGGTGTTTGCAGTTGTTGGGGATGGGATGCTAGATTTACCCAGAAGGAATATGTTGTTAATAGCTGCCCAGAATTTTGAGGGTTGTTTTGCTGCTTAATTTGTAAGTCTGGATAGTAATTAACCTTGTCAAGTTTAGCTAGTTTCTTTGCTTTACTTCTGAGTTCCAGCTATGCTTGTTGTGAGGCTGGGGTCCTAAATTTGTGTCAATGTTCCCAGGCCTTGTCTCTAGCTTTAAACAGTGACCTGTAGCAAGAACAAATACTGGAGAGTGTAATGATGCCACAGCTGACAAGGGAGATGAAATGAAGTACAAAGTAAATACACAAAAAAAACAATGTAGGCAATGAAAAAGAAACTGAATTTTGTTCTGCAACAGCCATGTTAGGATAAATGATTAGCCTATACAGAAAGAGAGCCCAGAAGTAGACTCAGCAATTGCCACTGTAGGTTAATATTAAACAATGCTCTCTGGTTTTCCTAACATTTTTTATGGGTCTTCAAAAAAAACTGAACTTTTAGCATTTCTGATAATTCCATCCTGGATATGGAGTATACCATCATTTATCTTTAGATTTAGTTGGACATCCATTTTATACTCAGGAAAAATCTGGAGTGCTGTCTGTCAAACTCCAATATCTAGATATCTCTGCAGCATTTATATAGTCTTCATCGATAGATAATGGATTTCCACATATATGTGTGGTGCCTCCCTTGTTGAGTATAACAGCCTGTAGGCCTCATAAAAACATGACCATGTGCTTCATCCCAGGCAAACCCATCATTTTGTGCCTCCTCTTAGAGAACATGACAGCTGCCTGATGGCCAGTGTTGTGCATAACAATACTGCAAATATATTACACTGAAAACCATATTCAGCAAACCTGGAATTTGACCCTTTCCCCCATTGTTGTGCAACTATACTAAGTTAGGTGGTAGGGCCTCTTCTTAGATGGGAGGTACAGGGGGACTTGCTTGTTGTTTTAAAAAAAAAACTTTATTGTATGATTGCTGAAAGTATGTTTCAACTTAAGCTGTTTGTGGTATTAGAAATTGCAGTAATTTCGTTCATGGAGCCATTGTTACCCTTTTCCTGATATAAATGGGGCTCCAGCCCCATTAGTGAAAGATCAGAATAGATATGTGCCTCATTATATGCAAAATACTGGACAGAAGTCTGCCTTCAGTCTGGCAGTTTGATATACAGGTTTAGGACTATGTGCAGTTGCACCTAGAATCCTACATCTGCTTGACTTTGCACAAGTCATTTAATCAAACATCACTCCTATCTCATCCTTGAAAATGGATTGTGTGTTTGTGGGTTCACCAAGTTAGCAAGATTTTTTTTCTCCTGGAGATCAGGGTTAAATACCCGACACCCTGGGAAGGACTGGGGACAGCACCATGTGGGAACATAAATGACTAACACAAAAATGGGAGGCAAGACTTTTTTTTTGTAGGACATAATATACCCCTACTCTTTATGTTCCAGTATGAAAAAAAGAAAGAAAATTGTGTTGATATGCCAATTGTACCTGCTCTGGTGGGGTCGGGGGGGGGGGCAGATACCTGCCAACCTTCACCCGTAGTAACCCTGTCTCATTTATATAGCAGCAAATGTCACCAGATGTATTTATTGTAAATGACAGCCATCTTCTTTTGTGTAGCCCTCCTCCAAGACTACGTGATATAGTAGACTGCTGCTCCTGCCTATGTAAGTTTTGAGAAAGTACAGATGCACTGCAAAATATATAAAAAGCAATCAATATCAATAGCAGTATAACAAAAGGAAGAAAATCACAGCAAAAACGAGCATGTGCATTACCCAGCAAGGAAAAATCTCCCTTATCGATGTCAACAAGCACTTGGGGGGGAGGGGGGGGTAATCAAGTCTACCAAAGGCAAATTCAAGATAAAAATAGCTTTGAAAGGTAACACCAATCACAATGCATTTGTCTTCTATGTCCAGACTCAAAGGCAATACACAGCAATGTGCTGAACCTATTAGAAGGGCAGCCACCTGTACTGATCCAGAAGATACAGCAAATCTACTGGCTGATAAATTTACCACCCTCCCTCCCCCCAGGCACCACACAGAAAATCCCCTTGACCATACGATAACTACAGACCCCTAAGTGTGACCAGTGTCACATATAAAGGCCTGGAAAGATGGAGATGATACACAATGACATAGGAAAGCTTCAAACCTGGATCCACCCAGTTTGGTTTTAACAAGGGTAGGAAATGCAGTGGTTGATAATTATACATCACCACTAATGAGAATAATTGTGATCATACCATAGATAATTAGAGGGCACCCATGCACGACATAAAGCATTTAGGAGCTGCCTCTGTCCATTAGCAGTACAGGGGGCAGTCCTGCACTGAATTTTCTGTTTCCCAGCCATAGTTCTAAGTTGTTCTTGAATATGGGCAAAGATGAGCTTTGCTTTATGTGGATGCAGAACCTGTTCCTCAGCAGTGATATCATCTGTGTGATATACCTATCCCTCA
>NC_056739.1:910114494-910139494 GCF_019279795.1 Protopterus annectens | reverse complement strand
TATATATATATATATATATATATATATATATATATATATATATACACACACACACACACACACACACACACACACACACACACACACACACACACACATATATATAAAACTTAAAAAATGAGGAAATCCAGCATATTTTAAACATCAAAGCAGCTGGCTGAGACTCCTTAAAACTAGGAGAAATGAACCACAAATTGTAGTCAATCTCACTTGAATTGCAAAGTAATCAAATACTTTAACTTGTTTAGAAATCAAAACATCTTGGTTGAAAACTAAAAGATTTTAAGTAGATGAGAGCTTTCACTTTTAACAGAATTTCATCAGATGTTTGCACATTTCTAATGTGTAGTTACAAAGAAAATGAAAAACACAAAAGCCTCAGCAATAAATTTCAACTTATTGATCACATACAGTTATGCTCCCCAACATGTCCATTCAATTATGATTGTGTATTTACCCTCTGGGGAAGGAAATATGTGAAAGCAAACTCCCAAAAGATAGCTATCTTCAGTGTATTCCTTGGATGCCAGATTGTGAAGAAAGTGGAAAAGCAAATAGCCCCATCAAGTCATAGCAATGGCCACATTATGGTCATCACCTAACTACCCTCTGCTTTCAGCTACATCTTGCAACACCCAAATAGACAGCTATTTCTGATGTGTGATGGCCAAAAGTGGAAGACATAATGGCCACAGTAATCTGTTTCAGCTTGCTTCTTACCATATAAATAAAGCACATGACTGGATCATAGTGTAGGCACTGTATCACCATTGTCCACAGATATATCTGGTTTCTTTCCAGGAAATCATAAAACACACAAGGTTGGAGTTCATGCTCCCCTTGGTAGTCTCTGATCACTTAACTAGACATAACAGGGTGAACATTGAGATCAGTTGATTTTAGTAACTGCTTGCTTAGCATACCTAGTACCAAGACATGGAGTGTCTGACAATGTCTTGCTAATGTATAAAGATACAGGTGAAAAGTCATGATAAAAGTTAGCATGTTGGTTAATTTCCAGTCTCTGACTGCATTAATTTTAATGTAAAGTTGTGATGAAGTTCTTTGACTAATAAAATTATCATGCTAATGGAATAATTACACACTGTTGTTCTAGTCAACCAAAATGTCTTTTTTTATTTTAATATTGGTTCAGTGCAGATTTTAAAGTAATCTTTTTATCTAGGCATACATGGTTATGTTTTTTTTCCCAGGGTGCCAAGATAACTCAAGACCCATTATTAACTGACAAAGATCTACAAAGAAGATTCCTTGTTTTAGCTGTTCTTACTGTATAACTGACATTAAGGGCTAAGGAAATTACTAACAGCAAAAATGGACAAAGTAACCAGACAATGTTTATCATATTGATCACTGCTGCAGTAACCTTAGATATATTGCTTATATCCTGCCAATGATATAACATCTGGACAGCTTCCAAAGCTTCAGGGCATCTTTCATACACAAAACTACCAGGCTGTTCAAGCTGAGCTGACTAAAAGACAAGTTTGGGCATAAAGCCCTTTAGCGCTCGACTGCCGCTGAAGAGTACTCTCCTCTAAGGCTTTTTGTGGATTAACTGTCAGCTTGTGTTTTTCTTTGCTGGAAGGATAAGTTCCCTTTGGCAGAAAATCTTCCATTTTCTTAATTCTGTTGATGTTTCATTACTTTCCTCTTCAGTACGGTTATTGTAAAGCTAGGTGCTGTGTTTTAGTTGGCCGTCTTGAGACTAATGTCCATTTAAATGGAACACTCTTTTTCTGTCCATTAAAAAGTAATGCAAAATAACAGATTTTTTGTTCTGTGGAGAAAATGCATTTGTTACCTTTGTGGGACTGGGACAGTGTTTTTAAAAGTGTGTTTATTTGTCAGAAAAGTAACTTTTGTGGGCTGGTATGTTTAATGGCAATTGTGGCTTGTCTTCCCTGAGGAAGAGGCACCATTTTTGTCTTGACTGTGGAAAAGACTACCAGTTCCATGGTTGGTCCTTCCAGCCACAGAAAGAAAACAATTAAGCAAACAACCTTTGCCACCACAGCAGGCTTGTAGTTTGCCTTAGATTCAGGTGGGTTACTCTGTGGCCATTTCTTTGTACCTCAGACCACTCATGTTTTACACCAGATCCTTCTGGTGTAGCACCTGCGGCTAGCCACATCCTATACATCTGTTGGGGTCAAGAGAGAGGGACACTCTTGTTGGTCCTGGGAGAGGGAACAGGGAAGGTTCCCCTGTTGTGTCAAAATGCTGTGCCCATCTCTGGAGAAGCTGCTGCTGCCATTATTATCATGGTTGGCCTCCATTTTCCTGTCAAAAAGAAATAGAAAACCAACAATATGTATACTCCTCCTTAATATTCTTTGGATAGGAGTAGTTTACTGGGTCTGCCTCAGAGTTTATTTCAGGCTGTTGATCCTTTTTGTAAAGTAGGTTCTGGTAAAATAGAGAGGAATTCCTGTTTCTCTGAACAGATTCAAGAATCTCAATCTGTGCAGGAAGGTGCAAGGATGGATACAGGGTTTATTTATCCGATATCTATTCAGACTTAGAGGACAGCTTAGTTCCTGATTCTCCCTGTGAGGGTTTCTCTTTCTCTGAGACTATTGCTGGAATGTTCCAGTGTTTTCAGTGGCAGAACACTGAGGTTTCTCAGTCCCTCAGGAAATATGAGTTGTTACAAAAAAGATTTTCCGGAACCTGCACCCATTCCTCCTGTTCTGTCTGCTTTTGAGGACATGTGTGTTACTGGCTGCAGTTTTCCTGACAGGAGATACAAAGTTCTTCAGTCTTTTAAATTATTATACACTATTCCCAAACCTGACACAGCAGCTATAGCTTTAGTTGATCCCACTGTTGCTAAGCTCTTAGTTAATTTCAGTCCTACTTTTTCAGGTAAGTACGGGAAATTTGTTGATAGCATTAGGGAAAAAAGTGCATGTCTGCAACTTTCAGTTTCAGAACTTTGAATTGTCAGGATCATACGTTAAACATTGTTCTGACAAACTGTGAAAGTTTGAAGAATTTTTTTTTGCAGTTTCTTCTTGTGAGAAAAAAATTTGCTTTAAACAACTGAGTTTCTTCTATTGAACAAGTGACTACTCATTCTTTACAGTGTTGAGTATGACTGTGTTGATACTTCTTACAGGGCTATGACCACTGGTACGTTTTTAGGGGGATTTGCTTAGCTGCATTCTCAGAATCTTCCAGATGATGACAGAAATGAGATTTAAAAGTCTCCCTTGAATAGAGATATAGTGTCTGGACCCTCTGTTACAGAGGTCATCAAAAATTGTAATGAAAGGGGCAAGCTGGTCCAGGGAAAATCTTAAGATTTTTCAGCCCTCCATTTCCAAATATTCCAAGGGATTTTCTATCTCTACATTCAATTTTGGCAAGAAACAGAATAAACAGTTGCAAGAAAATACAAGTAAACAGATGTTTGAGAAGAATGGCAATGGAATTCCAAAAAGAAGTCTCGAACCTCCCAAAACCAAGGACAGTACAACAAGTCTGAGTGTCAGTTCAAGAGATCTTGTAAACCCCTCTCACCCTGGCTTCTTTTTTCTTCCAGAAAGACCGAATCTCCATTTTTCTCTTTGACAACAGATAGTTTCAGACAAAAGGGTTCAGAAAACCATTCTTCAAGGTCACAGACGGCAGTGGGAGGAAATTCCTCCTTTCCAGGGGTCATTACTCATCTTCCAGATCAGACTCTTGTTTCCACTGGTTCTTTATCCTATGCTGTCCCAAACAGTTATAGAACCAGTTCTTCCTTGCCAGGTGGTGAAGGGTTTTTATTCGAGGATATTCTTAGTACCAAAGAAGAAAATTCCTGGAAACCAGTTCTAGATCTTTTTTTCCCCTAAATATGCTAGTGACAGTGTTCAAATTCAAGCTGATTTCACATCACAACCTGTTAGCTTTTCTTCCGCTTTCAAGTTTCTGGCCAACACTAGACTTAAAAGATGCTCACCATCATGTCCCTATTCATCCAGACATCAGACATCTCCTAAGGTTTTGTGTGTATGGATCACATTATCAATTCTTTGCCTTACCCTTTGGACTATCCACTGCATCAAGAGTGTTCTCAAAGTGTCTAGCTCCAGTTATAGCTCATTGCAGGCTACAGGGTACCACATTTTTTACATATTTAGATGTCTTGCTTATCTTCACAGAGTCTTTTTCAAAGTGTCAGGAATGCCTTTGTTTGGTGAGATATCTCTTATACAAGCTGAGATTCCAGGAGAACATTCATAAGTCTTTCTTGACTTCTTCACATAGAATTGTGTTCCTGCGATGTCAACTAGACACTTCAATGCATAGAACTTTTCTTCCACAGGAAAAAAATAGATCTTTAGCTAGATCTATTTCTGGGGTTTTCCACTCAGACGTCAGTCACTCTGAGGGAATAACTCAGGATTTTGGGTTTCATGGCCTCTATAATTCTCATGGTACCCCGGCAACACTCCATATGAGAAAGATATGGTGGTATCTGAAATTTCTTGGGCCCCTGCATCTTTATCTTTTCAAATCCCAGAGCTGGGGTTTGTCAGAAGAGAAATCTTTTGGTGGAGACAACAGATATCCTTAAATACTTCCCTTCTCCCTTCCTGCTCTAAAGCAATCAGTCACCACAGATGCTTTGGACTTTGCTTGGTTAGCAATTTCAGAAGGAATAAAACTGCAAGGAGTGACTGACACCAAAGACAGACGGAAGCACATAAATATTAAGGAGATGCATGTCCTGGTCAAGGCACTCAACTCTGATCAATCTTTTGTCCCTGGGACCTCTTCAAGTGGTTATATACAATACCACAATCATGTGATACTTCAACAAGCAAGGGGAAACCAGGTCATACCCCCTTTACAGACTACCCATGTTAGCTTGGGATTCCATCAAAGCAAAACTGTGTAGCCGACAAGCTGAGCTTGACCAGGGCAGACCCTCAAGAATGGAAACTACATTAGAGGGTCTTCCAAACTTTGATCTATCTGTGTAGAGTTCCTCAAGTAGACCTCATTGCCTTCTCTCTGAGAAATCAACTGTCAAAATTCGGTTCGAGGACTCCGTACAAGTGTGCCTGGAAGACAGATGCCTTTTCTTATCCTCAGAACACAATGTTCTTGTATGCTTTTCCACCCTTTCCACTAATATCCATTGTACTTCTGAAGAATTAGAAGGACTCCCCCAAGATCATTGTGGCAACTCCTTCTGGGCTAGGCAACAGTGATTCTTCCTTCTTTTGAAAATGGCCAAGGGCAATTACCACATGTTTGCTCACAGAGTGGATCTGCTCACACAAGAAGAGGAATGTTTGATACACCCTGGCATCAATAAACTTTAGTTGACTGCCTGGATGATAGGGACTTAATTCCTTTTAGGCACCTGTTTCCAGAGGACATGCAGACAGTACTAATGGAGACAAGAAAATCATGCATTAGCAAATGGAAAAGGTTTCCTTGTTGGAGGCAACAACATAACCATCATCCATTCATGTTTAGTTGTTCTCTGGTTCAACAATATTTTTGTGAGCTACTATCCTGTGGCCTTTCTTATTCCTTTATCAAGGTTCGTTTATTGGCCACTTCAGCATGTCTGCTGATGGATCCTCCTCTTTCAATGCAGTCTGATATGAAAATGTTCTTGAAAGGAGTTTTACATAAGAGGCATCCAAGAAAACAGGTGACCACTCCTTGGAATCTTAATTTTGTGTTGGAGAAGTTAACAATTTTATTGATTGTTGTAACCTCTGCAAGAAGGGTATCTGAGTTGCAAACTCTATGGTGAGTCAAGCTTACCTCATTTTCCACAGAGGCAGGGTTTCTTTGAGAACTAATCTTTTTTATGTCTAAAGTGGTATCCGAGTTTACTTTGAGCCATATTATCCATCTCCCTGCTTTCTTCCCTGAAACTAAAAATGAGGGAGAAAGGATACTCCATACCTTGGATGTCCACAGATAACTTGGGTACTAACTAAATCTTTTGGATCTTCAGATCAAGTGTTCATTTCTTGTGAAGGTACAAAGATCAGCCAATCTGTATCAAAACAGACTATTTTGGTTGACTAAGGCTATTACCTTTTGTTATATTCAACATAAGAAAACTATTCCAGGCGATCACTCTACCATGGCCTTGGCTTCATCTATGGCTTTTTGCAAATGGTTGGGTTCTAGAAGTATTCTAGAAGCTGCAACTGGGTCCTTAGTACATACTTTTATAAAGCACTATAAGCTTGATTCCTTCTCTAGGTCCAGTTCAGGCTTTGCTAGGGACACTCTCCAGGAACTCCTGAACTCTTCATCCATCTCCCAGATGTAGTTAGTTAAGGTAATTTATGCATGTATCTAAGGCTATTGCAGAAGTGATCATTTCAATGTCTATTGTTATTTAAAGTTTGACTTTCACCTTATACCTGAACAGTGACAATGTAAATTAATATCAGCAGATGACCATGTATACATTGCATTACTCAGGCTCTTTGTTTCCTGATAGTTGCCACATCTTGTACATGGTTCATTTTATTATTTTAATACCTAGAAAGTGCAGTGTCCATAACAAGTAGTTTATAGTCTTATGCAGGACACTGACTATCATACTGCTATGGACCTACCCCTAATGACAGTCCTTACATGGCACATATATTGGAAGATGGACTTCACCCTTTCTAACTCTGCAGATGGCATACTTATAGGTAGTCATGTAGCATATAACTTAAAGATTATAATAATAATAATAATTTTTGACATGGTTATTATTTTATATTCACATAAAATGGCAGACTGCTATACCAATGGTAATATAGCAGCATCTAGGGTGATTTACTATAGGACACAGCATCGCATTGCGCACATGTGTGGGCACTACCAACTTGAATGACATCCCAGTAGGACTGTCAGTTAAGTGTTTAACTCATTTTTTAAATAATTATTATTCTAATTCTTGACATTTTTTGAACATTAAAAAGTTTAAGAAGGTTAAAGTATAAAAAGTGAGACTCTGCCTGGCATTAGTGACTTAATGTCAGTGAAAGACAGACACACGCATCCAGCAAGGGAGCTTCCACCCCATGCACCCCTTCTACACATGGTTTAAGTGCCTTGCAGTCCTTTTCCCAATGAACCAATAATAAAATAGCAGCCAAATCAACACAAGCCTCAGGGTCACAATGCTGCCCAAATATGGAAACAACTTGTAGAAGAGGAAATGATAAAGGCTTCTGGACCCCAAAAAAATAAGTGTCACTGCTTGACTCACATGTATCTTTTCCCCAATAAACATTATGTGTTATAGGATTTTTTAATTCACATGAGTTTTAACGTCTTGATATATAAGAGCGCTGATGTTAGAAGGTCAGCCCGCTTCACACCTGGGGCACTGCTGGCAGTTTCTTATACTAGTGTAATGTAAAGAATTGCCACTTCTTGTTGGTTATATATTACCTGATATTTTATTTGTACATTTCCATTGTTTTATTATACTCTGTCTGATTTAACACTACATATGTATTAAATAATTTGGTTTTACTGTTCCATACTGTCATGTATGCAGTTTCTTCTTATTGTGGTGTCATATTCCAAGTCTCCCCGAGTCCCCGTAAATGGGTTGAGAAGTTTGACATTGACAAAATGTAATAAGTATATAAAAAACAAAAGACAAATCCATATACTAGGCTGTTCCTTTAGGTCCTCTAAAATATTATGAAAGTCGGATGTCCAGATATTCACAGAAAATAAGGTGTGAAAATGGGTAATACAGAAATCGTGATTTGCAGCCATTCCTCAGTAATACTAAGAAAGGTTAAAATTAGTCGGACATTTTCTCATACTGTATCAAGACTTTCTTTACATTCTTACTGCATTGGGAGGTAGTACCATTAATGAACACAGTCCCAGCGTATGCATGCACCCACATATATACACACATTCTATAGGTTTCACAAACCCTTATGGCACATGGTAAAGGTTCCCTGCAAAGAATGCCATGCAGGGGAGACACAGGATTCCTTGACCCATTGCTTGATTAACTTTTGTTTAGAAATTAATTCAAATAACTCCAACCTTTCCTTTGGAAAACAGAAATGTTAGATACCTGTTTTCAAACTCTTATGTTTAGACTTGTGCACGCTTCTAAAGAAATCATAATATAGTCCAGTTTTTTTTTCATTATTAAAATAAATAAGACTGTTCAGAAAAAGATGCTGCATTTGATGCCCATCTTGAACAATTATTACTGCCCCGGTATTCCTATGCCTATGCCTGCCAGGTAAAAACTCTAATTCATTTTGGTGAACTGGCTTCCTTAAATATGACTAGGCCAACTCCAGGTAAATTCTCTGAAGTTATAGTTTAGAAATGAAAAAGTCAGGACATGTGCTAGAATTAGGCTATGTGATTCTGGCTTCCTGCTGGAAAAGTAGAAGTTCAAGTGAAAGAGCTTGTGAGTCAAAACTAGAATGAGCAGTTATAGTAGTACAAATATACAAGGAAGTCGATAAATGCTGGTGATTATTTATTGCATGTTTAATGTTTTGTCTGTATGGATGTACTTACTGATATTACTCTTAGTTATAACCACATTTTTATGAACATTTCTTCATTTTCCATTATACAGATTCCCTGATCCTCACTAAAGGGTTCATCATGCATTGAATGCTTAGATTTTTAAATAAAAATCAACAGTAATTATAATTCTACCACTCTATTAAATAATAAATTTATAAAGCAATACATTTAACCATTCTGTAAATGATGGGTAAAACTGTGATAACTATTCCACATTACCCATTTGTTCCACATGTCAGAGGCAGACAGTTGGGTGCTTATGCCCAGTGGAAGATTTGACATTCATACACTGACTAGAAATTCCTCTCCGTCTTGTTTGGGAAGGATACCTTTTGATGCAGCCACCAGAAAATAATGATATGCTTGGAATTATTGTTCCATGTCCCAATGCTGTCTATAAAGGACAACTCCCTTCATATTTTCCCTTATTTTTTCACTAACTCCAAACCTCCTCACATTGCAAAACTGCAGGTTCCATTGGTACTCTTATTTACCTTCAGGTTCTTTGTTTTCTCTTAAAGGGGTGACCACCTGCTGCTTTTGTTTTCAATTTCTTCAAAATTTAGCAACCGCAGAACTTTGTGGAAATAGAACTACCTCAGCCATAGCTGGGTTGTCAAGGGAATGGGCAAATGTGCAGCTTCTACCAATGTCACATATGCTGTTGTGCATGGGGAGGATTTTTTTGGGGTGCCCTAAGTGGGCAGATCTGCTGATATCAAATACACCCCTACATGTAATATCAGTAAGCTCCTGAACCAACTTCTAATGCCAAATTCTTAATAGTAATCTCTCTTACAGTGATGGCATGGCTTCATCACCTCTTGAATTCCTAACTATTAACAGAATTTCCTCTTCTCTTTCCCAGTGTGTTTCAAGCAGTGGCATGCACATTTTTGTATGTGGAAGCTAATTTTTAGGATACCCCTAACTAGGTACAGCTGTTGACATCACTCTCACACACACACACACACACACACACACACACACACACACACACACACACACACACACACACACACACACACACACACACACACACACACACACACACACACACACACACACACACACACACACACACACACACACACACACACCACTACCACCACACATAAAGTCAAACAGCACTAACCCTACTCTCTAATGCTGAATTCTGAACAGCATTCTCTTTTCTGATAACAGCATGCCTCCATCACTACCAGAGTGCCAAATTGCAGACAGTAGTCCCCTCTCCCCCCTGGAGTGTGTGAGCAAAATGTATCAAAATGCTGCTTTGTCTCTCCCCATCATCCCTAATATCTCCAACACTCAAGTTGTACAGTCTTGGGTTGTCTGGGTTGCAGTCAGAGTTCCATCCCATTACTGTGCTAAGCTGGGGCCCTGGTGTGGTTTCTGTGTGTGCTCCTGTAGTAATTCCCTACTTTTGGGAGGCTGCTTTCTTTTGCATCTACTAAACTGGCATATATATACTTTATGGATTGTGGTGGCATACACTGTCAA
The DNA here is from genome assembly GCF_019279795.1 of Protopterus annectens. Classification (NCBI taxonomy): domain Eukaryota; kingdom Metazoa; phylum Chordata; order Ceratodontiformes; family Protopteridae; genus Protopterus; species Protopterus annectens. The sequence goes on along the minus strand of NC_056739.1, from coordinate 910,129,432 downwards.
ATAGTAGTGGAAGGGGCTTTCTCTCCTGAAAAAATACTTAATGCTTAGTTTTTCATCTGGATGAGGTCACAGCCAGGTGCTTTCCTCTGGTCATAATCTTTGGGTGTAATTTGACAACAATAGGACCAATGACAACTACTTACACTGTGGGTGTTAAGAAATTTCCTCTGCACTTACTAGTGAACAGCAGAAAGAATAGCTGTATCGCTCAAGTTTCCCTAGCAAGTATAAATAATGTAGCATTTGCAGTAATTCACCCATCTGCAGCAGAAATGATGGCTGTACCACTCAAATCTTCCCTGGACAGTATAAATACTGCAGCATTTGCAGTATTTCACCCATCTGCAGCAGAAAACATGGATTTACCATTTAAATCTTCCTTCGCCAGTTTTAAATACTGTTAACAGTTGCAGTAATTCACCTGTGTGTAGCAACAAGCATGGGTATAAACTCAAATCTCTCTTGACCAGTATAAATACTGTAGCTTTTGCATTAATTCTTACATGTGCAGATGTGTACAAGCACAGGATGCACCAGCTAAGTAGACAGAGAAGCAGCTGATGTACAAATTAAACAGCAGCTTTGGTCTCTGTTCAGTATTTTTTTCTGGTGAATGCATGCTACGGCAAGTATGCAACAAACATTGATGAGGTTGGCCCACAACTGCAAGAGTCATCTATGTTTGACGAGCAGTACAAGTCAACTGCAATGTTTGAAAAGGACATTGTTGAGCAGAAGAAAGGAAAGAAACTTTAGGTTGACCAAGATAGCAGATTAGCTGGCTGTGCAACTAAAATATCCCCCTCCCTCCCAAAAAAGGAACTAAAATTGACCTTGCATAATAAAAATGAATTTGGGAAATATTTTGACCATGAAATCATTAACAAAATCCGATTTTTATAGCAAAGACAACTGACTTTAATTGTTACACAGTAAATTTTTCAGTCAATTTAAAAAAATTATTAAGGCAGTAATTATGAAAATAAAATTAAAAGATGCATATTAATTCTCACGTTATTAACAAGCTAATACACAGTGAATTCATATATAATGTATACCAAACAGAAATAATATTAAATGATTCATGTAGCAGTAAGAACAAGTTAATTGTAAGATGTAACGAATGTTACATTAATAAGGGTTGGCATTTAATGGTCAAATGTTGAAATAATTAGAACAAGGAACTTGGGGAACCAACTATGTAATAACAAAACAAAACAATTTCTGCATATTGGTGAATATGAATTTATGTGCAAAAACATCACAAATAAACTTAGGCTGTTAAAATAAAAAAAGACAAGCTTTTGAAAGAAAACTGGTGTCTTTAGTTTTGTAAAACCAAACTTTTCATATTAAATAAAGATAAAGGGCCTGATTCAGAAATGATGGCATGAAACATGAGTCTTGTGTATACCTTACATCTTACACCTTGTATCACAAAGTGGTGCAGTGACAGCCCTGCCATAGGGCTGTATAAGGAAGTGGTGCAGCGACAGCCCTGCCATAGGGCTGTATCACGAAGTGGCGCAGCGACAGCCCTGCCATAGGGCTATATAAGGAAGTGGTGCAGCGACAGCCCTGCCATAGAGCTGTATCACGAAGTGGTGCAGCGACAGCCCTGCCATAGGGCTATATCACACAGTAGTGCAGTGACAGCCCTGCCATAGATCAGTATCAGGAAGTGGTGCATCAACAGCCCTGCCACAGCATGATGATGTGCTTTACAAACAATAAGACCAGCAAAATGTACTGTCTGGGATTACTGACTGATTGTACGCATGCATAATGTACAAAGGGCAGGGGAAAAATGAGGATACATCAGGGACATTGTGTCAGCTCTGGGGCAGCTAAAAGCTATGTCAGAGCATATGTTTGTGTGTATGACAGAGTGAATCAGGGGGTACTTGTACCAATGTGATGCATAGGCCATCATTATTGACTACCACAAGAAGATGCTGATTTGCAATTATGGTAGTTGATGATGATTCAAAGACATCCAAATTACCCAATAATGAGGTATTTCCTCATTGCAGCTCACATGTCTTTGTATCACATTTTCTCACATCATGGAAACAGTCCCTTGTGGTGGCAGCTCTCACTGCTGGCAGAGCAGGTCTTTTTAAATCCATAAGAAGGTCCTGAAATGTATTTAAAGGATTTCTGGCTGCTTAAGCAAAAATCGACAGCACTTCAAATAAAGTTTGTACATGAATGTGTATATTTGGTGCATGAGTGTGTTTATCTGGTACATGAATAACTACATTATTATTAACTGGAGGACTACATTCTGGTTTGGCTGGGGCACAGAATGTTAAACAGTAAAATGTCTGACTGTGGATATAGTTTAAAATGAATGGGCATCCAGGGCATATTAATGGTTTTGAGATTCTAGAGTAGATTGGGCAATGTAAAGCGCATCTCCCTCAGTGTCTATACCTCTTGCCTAAGTTGGTTTAAAAGCTGTCTCAGGACAAAATGTGCCACATGTCAAACATGCTACTCATCTTACCTATCCATAACTACTCGTGCCATAAATACTGTAAGTGTAGAGCTACTGTATTTAGTAAACAACATTCAGATGGCAAAAGGTGTCAGTATTGTTAAAGGTAATGAGGACCAGAAGCTACTGCTCATTCTGTAGTTTGCAACACAACCATGTGAAAACATATTCAGAGAAACTGCAAAGCTTTACAGAAAAATCTGACTCCAAAAAACAACCAAACAGTAATTTGCTTTCTTCACCAAAAACAAACAAAACATGAACGTATGTATGCCACAGCTAAAGAGACTAGCTAAGAATTACAAGTCGGGAGAAGGAATCACAGGGGACTTTGTGGCCACAACAAGATAAAAACTCAGTAGGATTCATATCATGAAACTGATGACCTGTTGAACAAGTTACTGAAAAAGAAAAACAAATGGAGAAAACTGTGAGATTGCTTTCCAGCTTGAAAACTGCATATAGTCAACAAATTACAGAACAAGGTATTATCTCACTGTCTGTAACAACTATTAAACTAACAGATATTTAAAATGAATGAAACACCACACATGACATTTTTGGAGGAGGTTAGGCCTCCAATCTGAAGGGCTTTGTTTACGTCTTTTCACTTACATAAACTAAGAAGTCTATAAATGATAGAATTTACTAAAAACAAAATTTATTTTTATATGAGAGCTCTCCATGCTTTAATAAAGCTTTACATTAACCATAACATTTAACCACTTTCTCTTGAGTCTGAAGCATTCATTAAATGTAGTTTGAAATTCAGAACATGATCCTTATGAATTATGCTATCAGCAGTTTATTAATTCTTCTGTGAAACAAGAATGTCTTTGATCTGACATATTGTTACAGAAGCCTAATGCGCTTGGTTTAAACAGAAAAAGAGGAGGAAATGCCATAAAATGGCTAAACTGAGAGACTCTTAATAGGAAAAGTAGCAAGAAAAAAATGAATGGCAGCCAGACAGAATGGTGAATATTAATTAAGGAGGAAGTAAGGAACGGTAAGATAAAATGGAGGCAACCACAGAAAATGAACATTATTATTTGATGTGTTTAGACATGTGTAGTATGAAATAAAACTGACTCAGTTTTTATCTGAACAACTCCAGATGTTGGAGGAATGAAACCTAACAAAAAGTTGGATACTAGGAGCTGTTGTATTAATAATTCTCATGGTAGAATATCCCCACACATAACATTATATATGATCTAAACTGCTACTAAAGACTTGTTGGAGTGGAAAGGTTAAAGCAGTGAATGAATTACTGTGCCTGGGATATAGAGGATAAAGGCAGATGCTGATTCTGTGTGTACTTGAGGCATGAAAACACTACGTGCTAGGGAGTAGACAAATGGTCCCTAGTAAGAAGACATAGATTGCAGCTGAGAACAGAAACTAGTTTGCCTAAAAATTAGAAACTGCTACACCTATTAGGACATGCTAAGCAACTGTTTCCATACAACATTAGGAATGTAATATCAATAAAAGAAAATGAAGTAGAAGCAAATGCCAGCTCAAAATTCACTGAGGTCCGAGGAACACTGCATGCTTTAATACCTTAAATAGAAAGTGAGTTGGGTAAGATTAAAGTTGCTACAGAGATGTCTAAAGTAAAGATCAGTGAACAGTCCACACCTATAATACCAGTGCCAAAGAAAGGTGAATCAATGAATACTTGTGTTTGAGAACATTTCATACTACTAACAACCAAATAATAAAGACCAAACACTATTCTTAGTAGAAAAAATAGAGGGCATTTTCACATTCCTGACAGGGGAAAAGCATTTTTCAAAAACTGCCAAGGCACAGAAATATACAAACAATGGAGAAAAAAGAGATTTCTGTGAAATACCTAACTATTAATATGCATAAGGGACTGCACAAGTATAGCAGACTGATTTTTTTCAACTGCGATTTACACTTTTCTGGTAGCAGGTAATGGATCAAGTAGTGCTCCAAGGAAGTTTTAACAGGCAGAATTACCAATATTTTTATCCTAGTGATTAGGGAGAATTACAAACAGCAATTAGATTATTCATTTCAACCCTTTACCCTGATCATGGGTGATTTTAATTACCCAACCATAGATTGGAAAAACTGCTCAAGCCAGAACACAAATGTCCAGAGATTCCTCAATTTTATCACTGCAAATGCCTTGGAACAGCTAGTCGATACCCTCATAAGAGGTGATAATATCTTGGACTTGGTATTAACCAACACGAGTAACCACTGGAGCACACCTATGGTATCATCCTCCCTGGTAAGATCTGACCATAAAGTGGTCACTTTCAAAGTCACTATCCCCTCTGACCACCCCTTTAGCTAGGGTTAAACAAAAAAAATTCTCTGAAGCTGATTACAACCTTCTAAGGGATGGTATAAACAGCTTCACAGCCCCCACCCCTACTATAGGAACTGGCACCAATGTCCAAATCTGCACCAAAGTACTATAAGAGCATTTATATAGATGCACGGAATCAGCAATACCTGACAGGACAAAATCATCTTCTGCAAGGAAGAGTAAATATGTCTGGTGAACATCTGCAATAAATAAACTATATAACAAAAGGAAAAAATTGCTGTCCAGGACCAAGAAGGAGCAGGTGCCCAATTAAAAGCAATCTCTCCTTAGCCTGAACAAGCAGATAAGAGCACTAGTGAAATCCTCTAAAGCAAACTTCGAGTCCAAATTGGCCACATCTACTAGAGATAATCATAAGGCCTTCCTCACATATGTCCACAATCTCAAAGGAAGCACCTATATCTTTTCAGAACTGGTGGTCAAGGACACCACATACACAAATGCTGTAGATATAGCCAATCTACTGGCTGACAGATTCAGCGAAAACTTTTCCCCTCTGCCTCCCATCAGTAAATCAGGACACCCCCAGTACCTGCCCCCCACCCCTTATCTCTAGGGAACAGGTCATCACTGCCCTTCCAAAGGCAAAACATACAGCCTCCATTGGACCCGATAACATCCCAGGCTGCATCCTATATGAACTCAGGCATGAACTTGCAGCACCATTAGGCACCCTATTCAACCAAAACCTGAGTACCGGCTTTGTCCCAGCCAAGTGGAGAACAGCCACTGTTATCCCTTTACACAGAGGTGGAGTGTCCACCGATTTGGGAAATTATAGACCCATCAGCCTAACTAGCCTGATATGCAAGGCCTTGGAATGGATTATCATGGACCTCATTAACAGTGACATTGGCAACCTCCAAACACTCGACCCCACACAGTTTGGCTTTGTCAAGAGGAGGTCATGTCTGTTAAATCTGGTCAACTTCTTTCAGTCACCAGAGCTATGAACGAGGGGAAGACGGAGCACACTGCATACCTTAACCTGGCCAAAGCCTTTGCTACTATTCCTCACTCAGGCATAATAGATAAACTCTCTCAACTAGGCATCAAGCCATATGTTACCAGATGGGTAGCAAATTGGCTCACTGATAGAACCCCCCTAATCAAAATAGGGGAAGCCACCTCACGCATTAGACCCATAATGAGCGGCATACCCCAGGAATCAGTCTTGAGGCCTCCGTTATTAGGGATATACTTCTCTGAGGTGCAGGCCAAAACCAGTGGGCTATGGCTGACCAGATTTGCAGATGACTGCAAGCTAGGTGCGGTCATCAATTCCCCAAGTGATGTGGATGTCCTCTAAGAGGGTCTCACCCAAACAAATGAGTGGTGCCAGAAACATGGCCTCAAGCTGAATGCTAAAAAAAGCATCATCATCCCCTTTGGGGAGAATGACATCCCCACATATTATCACATTAATAACAACGTCCTAAGTACATAATCAGTAGTGAGGGATTTGGGCACCCAGGTTGATAGCAACTTGACTTTTGACCACCATATGGCTTCCATTGTACGGAAAGTTTTCTACATGTCCTACTTCATAAGTAAGGGTATCTCATCCAGGGAGAAAGAGATCATAACATTGTTGTATTCTTCCATTATAATGCCAATTATTGAGTACAACGCCCCCTTCGGCATGTACCTCGCAAAGCACATGCAGCAGCTGGAGAGACCACAGAGGTTCCTTACCAGGAGAATCCAAGGCCTCAAACATCTACCCTACACAGATAGCCTAAAAGCCCTGTCCCTCTACTCAGTTTCATACAGACTCCTCAGAGGTGACCTCTGTCTGGCATACAAAGCAATCACGCATTGATGGGATTGTTGCATATCCACAAGTCAAGCTCCACTCAAGCAACCCATATGTGTGACCTCAACCTGGTCTGTGATATCAATAGGACTTGTTGATGGGACTGATTTGTGTCCCAGAAACTCCCCCATATGTGGAATAGACTCCCTCTACACGTCAAGCAGAGAACCGCATTATCCCTTTTTAAGCACAACCTGGGTAACTGGATGGGAAACAGAAAATACACCCCTGGGATTCCACCTGTGTCCCTGCTGGACAGGGGCTGTGGGTGCTGACTTGTCTAAACATGGGCTAAACTCTTGGCTAGACTTATAAGGGCCTCAGGGCCAATAGCCTAGTAACCTCCTATAATCCTATGATTCTATGATTATGAAAGATTGTAGGCAAGCTGAGAGGTATTAACTTAGAGTAAATACAAGTGCATTTTATTTTCAAAGATAAGACAAAAGACATGGGCATTCGATATCTAAAAACATACTAGCTGCTCACTTAACAAAACCATGCGGTGGCTTTCTTGTAGTCATGTAGGCCTCAGAACATATCCACAATGAGGTGGTATCTAAGACTGTTGTACTACTATCATACGTTTCTATGGAACCTCTGTAAGAGACATTGCTTCAGAGCACACCTGAATAGGAAGAATGAGAAAACACCTTCAGTGAAACAAAAGAATTGATTATATAGGACACAGTGCTTGTACACATTAATAAGTCTCTCCCCATTAGGTTGTCATGTGATGTTTCTTCTAGTTGATGCTGCTCCTTTTCATAAACTCCAGGACAGGAGAGGCAGACCAATCTAATCTGCTTCACTTATACCGACCAATGGTAAACGAGGATATGCTCAGACAAACAGAAATACACACCGTTTCTATGGAATGAAGAACTTGGTAACTATATTTACACTGAAGAAAAGGTATAGCTGGTAAGAGCAGATTTGTACCTTTACAATGTTAGTGTCTCTGCTCCTAAGGAGAGACAGGTATGTTGTCAAATACATGAAGCAAAGGAACATGGAAAACATTGATGCAAACATACTTTAATATAAAAAGTCCTAGCAATCATGGATGTCGATAATTACTCCATATTGTATGTTGCGCAATTACTTAATGACATACTGTTACGTAAAAGGAAGCTAAGAATGATCCAGTACTGTTACAAACTTAGAGGTGATCACTTGCTGTGCCATGATCGCTTTGCTATACATAAGCCAAGGAGCTGTACTAGATGATTCTAGAATAGTAATCTTGGCAAAGTTATATTCCAGACTGTTAGAAGTTATACATGAAAGGTACCTGAGAACAGCAACAATGAAGTTTCTTTCTCTAGGTTTTATGTGGTGATCCGGTAATGAGAAAGAAATGAAAGATTTGGTGAATATCAAACGGGTAATAATTCAGCACCAAAAGCATTCTTGGAAATGATCATATATACCATGGCAATGTATTATAGTGATCTTACTGATCCTTTCAAGGATTATAGGATCATGGGATGCACAAGGCAATTGAATCACATGATGATTTAAACCTTGCAAATACCCATCTTTATGTTGAATTCCCCTTCTCAAGAAGGGCAAAGTGATCCTAATAAATGCACATTTAAAGTGACATGAAATCTCAGCAGTATATTTAGTGAAAATAGTGTCAGTCAACTAATTGGGCAGACAAGTTTTATGAAATATTTCAAAACATCATGCCTCAGACTCAATATAATCAACTCTGAGTTTTCTCAACTCAGTGCAAAGGTAAAAACTAAGTATTGTGACCTTATTTGGAGAAAGTTTTAGCCAGGTGTAAATATTTAACCATTTGGTTGTTCTTTTTTCTTGATTCAGGCCAAAATTTACATAATCGGACTGAATAATGAATATAAACTGAAATCTCAGTGCTAATAGCAATGTCTGCAAGAAATGCTTCATCTGAACAAATTATCAATGGGGTACGTCTACAGTTTATATCGGAAACAAAATGATATTACAACAATTGATATCTACAGTTAACCACTCAACATAAATCAATTGGATGGAAAGTCTGTAGATCGATTTAAGAACATTTTAAAAAAGATTAAACTCTGAAATACAAACACATTATTTTCTTTACTTGTCATAAAACCTGTAATTACTAAGTTATTACTGAATGAAATAAATGTATTCCAGAGTAATTAGATGAAGGGAATTAGCCATTTAAATAAAACATGTTGTCATATAAATTAACAATAATTTTACCGGAAGTCAGAAAACACAAAGCAGGTTCTTTAAGATTGAAAAATGGCAATTGTGCCAATTTTTATTTAAATGATGAAGTCCTAGAGGTATAATATCAATGTGAGCTATAGTACCTGGAGAAGACACATAAACCAGTTAAGAAATATTCAACAACTAGATGGACTTCATGTAGTTACCAGCCAATCAGTGTGGCAAAACTACCTGAAACACAAGACAGCATCATGGACAGTACATTAGAATGGCTTGTTTAGGACACGTGACAGACAGAACTTTCATAAAGAACAATTCCATTGATCACATATCAATCAAACTGCTCAGCTTTAAATTGAAACCATTACAACATTTATTTGTAATTGTTTTTGCAACACTCCCAATCCCCCATAGCTGTGCATACATGTATATATATATAAAACAATCCCAGTATTTTTACTCTTACCTGTTTTTACCGCTTTTGATCAGTAAAAATGTTGGTTGATGAAAATGCAGACTGCATTCTGATTCAACTAACATGCACCTTGACTGAAAGGAAGGGATCCCATAGAAATTATGTCTGCAATTTAATATATCTTAACCCAAAAGATCTTTTTTGTGACCAGATCAGTGAAAGAACAATGGGTGATAAAACCGTTTTGCTGAACGATGATAGACCTATTTTGCACCCCAAGGATGGTAACAGGCTAAGTCTTTGACCAGATAGAGATGCAAAACTGAAGACAGTTAAAACCACTGACTGACAGAGATTCTTTTGTCACAGATTTCTTACCAGAGACACCTAGAGAGAATCTAATCCAATCTTCCAAGTCCAATGGAGCCTCTGAGTCCTGTTCTGAGAGGCTTCTCTCAGAAGATAAACTGTTGGGGGGTATAGCTTTGAATAACAGCAGTACAAAAGCTACTAAAATGAGCAATAGACATGCTTACTCTCAGTAAATAAGCAATATGATACAATGTGACAAATCATATTATTCTCTATACTAAACATATGATAAAGAAGTGAAGTTCATGGCTGTTAGTTCAGATAGAATAAAGACAATCCCTGATAAATATTTAAGCATATAACAAATGAGTCCATACCTCTCAACCTCTTAGCATAAGAAATCTGGACAAAGCCTAAAATAATAGGGGGACAAAGGATGAAAAAATAGGGACAGATTTTAAATATTACTCTTATAGACTTAGAAAGTTGCTAGAATAACAGCATTTGTCTTGGCATGCATTTTCTGAAGGAGATGAAGTCTGAAACTCAAAATGTATTACATTAATTATTTCAGTCTTCACTGATTTGCCAGAAAACCAAAACTTTTATGAGGAATAGACCAAAAGTATGAGGCAAAAATCTGGATATTTAAGAGGTATGCAAATGACTGAAATTTACTGATGATTACCAGACAATACTAGCAGTCTCAGAGAAACACAAATGTTATCTGAACATTTTCTGTTAAAAAGCTACTTCTGCACATAGTCATGTTTTTATAGTACATAACACTGCATAAAGGGCAGAATGTGTTGTATGCCCTAGTTCATATATGCACAGATATGGGTGTGCTATTTGATCAGAAACAGCTACAAACATGCTGAAGAGCATCTCCAGTCTACATATCATTATTGTTTTTACTGCTGTTGTACACTAGAGCAAATATACAACAAACGCCACCTCTCTTATTCCCTACAAAGGGATCACTGGTCGAGAGGGATCTACACAGTCAACAACATGGCTGGTTTATAGTTCAGTGGACCACATTCAAAAGCATAATCAAGGCCTTGTGTGACTCAGAAGTCACAGTCCAATGCTTTATGAGTCCTACTAGCTTGGGTATAAATTACGTCACCCATGATGTGTTCCTGATGTGCCTGGGCATCTGAATAGGAAAGGATAAGACAGAAGAATAAGAAAACATTCTTGTCTGTTTTTAGGTGAGTTTGGGAAAGCAACAAGTAGGATTCACAAACAGGCACCTGCTCATAGGTTTATAGTTTCATTAGTAAGTGCTAGGCTAGTTGCCCCTTGTAGGTCATTTTATTCCTAGTTGATTTCCCCTTTGGTGTTTGAATTAACCTATCCCTTTTGGTGTTAGATTGACCTTACCTATCCCATGGTCCATAACTGTATGTTACCCTAGTAGGAATAAGTGGAATCATACAATAGATAATTTGAAAGGGCCCATCATGGGATAAAGCATTTAGGAGCTACTTGTGTCCATTAGTAGTACAAGGAACAGTCCTGGGGCATTCTTTTGTTACCTATCCATAGATCCAAGTTGCACTTGAATATGGACATGGATGAGCTTTGTTTTACATGGATTAGTCTGTCTCTGTGAGGTATATCTCTCCCTCCAAACCATTAAGAAGATGTTGCAAAGAGGTTTAGATCCTTGTACCAAGTATTTCTGATGACAGTTGACTTGCTGATGTACAGTAAATCCATCAGTAATAGGCAGAGGATGCCTTGTATGCCAGACACAGGTCATCTCTTAGTAATCTGTATGATATCCAGTATAGTGACAGGGGTTTGAGTTGGTCCATGAAACACATATTGTTTAAGCCTTGTTTCCATTTAGTAAGGTATCTCTGTGGATGTTACAGTTACTGCATGTGTCTGGACAGATACATGCCAAAGGGGACATCATACTCAATGACTGGCCAAATAAGGTCTGAGTAAAGGGGAACACTGACATCTCAACATCTAGAAGGAATCCCTTTGTTTATAAGCTGAGAAGTATAGAAGGACTTTCTAATGAGAGTGGACATATGTTGGTTGAAAGTTAGGTCACTGTCCATATAAGTTCTCAAATACTGATCAAATGGTTCAAAGCTTAGGAGTGTATTGTCAAAGTGGTAGTTCCCTGAGGTAGATGACTTCCTAAAGGAAAATATAATGTGTTTCTTGGCACTTAGTTTCAGTCCATGAAGCACCAGTTATTTGCTTGCGTCATTGCTTGAGTCATTTGGGGATCCATTGACTGCTCCCACCTTACAGTCATCTACAAACTTAGTCAGCCAGAGTGCTTTGGTATTGCTTTTACTTCCTCCTGCATCCTGTCAGTAAGCCAGCTGGCAATCCACTTGGTGATGGAGGGGTTTATTCCCAGTTTATTTAGCTTTCCTTTCTGTACCTGAGTGGGGGATTGTTTCAGAAGCATTGGTCAGGTTGAGGTATGTGGCATGTACTGTTTACTTTCACCCATTGTTTCAGTTATCTTTTCAAAGAGTCCACTAGGTTGAGGAAGAATGACCTGCCCTTGACCAATCCAATCTATGATGGGTCCAGTGTTTGGAGCTTCCCCATGTCCTTACTGATTATATCCATGATAAATGTGTCCATGGCTTTTTAGTCAAGGCTTATGGAACTATGGATGGTCCTCACTTATGCAGTGGAATCAATGTAGCTGTTTTCCATTTGCTTGGCACAAAACCTGTATGGAGGCTAACATTAACAATGTTGAGGGGGGGGGGGCTAAACTGCACTTTGTGTTTTTTTAAGATGCAACCAAGGACACTGTCAGAATCCATTAAAGCAGTATTTCTAGCTTTTGATAGTGCTTTTAGGACTTTGTCTTGTGTGATAGCTAGAGGCAAGTTGGTTTCAGGTATATCTTGTGGGATAGAGGGGAAAGCTTGAGCTGAATTTATTGGCCAGTGGATTCACTAGATCTTCAGGCTCAGTGTAGGTAATAGTTTACAATCAGCTCAGTGGACTCCTCCATTATGCTGCTGTGATTATGAGCACAAAATAGGACCATATAAAACTTTTCTTTGGTGTTCTTACTTCTTCAAAGGTGGGCTCTTCATCATTCATCTTGGTGACAGTACAGCTTGTGTGGAATTGTTTCATTCAGAAGTTGATGGAAGTATTCTCTCCATATGCCTTTGATGTCCTTTGATCTGGTGAGCAGGTTGCTGCTGGCATACCTTAGGAAGTGTGCCTGGTAACTATTGCCTTTATCTTTCTGTCTTCACCTTGCAACCTGATAGAGTTTATTTCTGTTATGTGATGAGTCACTTTCCAAAAGCTAATAAGAGTGCCTCTGATGCCTTGTTATTTACTATTGCAACTTCTCTTGGTGACTTTCTTAGCTAACTAATATTCCTTCTTACCCTGGTCAGTCTTTTTTTATCTCCCATTTTTTCCTGCAACCCTTCTTTCTTTCTTTTGATGACTTCCTGGGCTTCTGTGACAGTCTCTCAGGCTGAGATTATGAATACTGCCCAATTGTTACACTGGAGTTGTATTGCCGTGACTCTATCACTAATTCTGATGACAACTGTCACTGTCTTCTAAAGCTTCTCCCTCACCACAATTTTCATATAATTTCTGATCTGATCTGATCTTGTAGTCCCCCCTCCAAGTAACAGATTCTGGATTTGCTGAATTGTCTTTCCATCTTGTGCCCCTGGATATAGAGGATGTCCAGCCTCCTCCTTACCATCATGTCATCTACTTCCAAGCTGCAGCCTGATTTATAGAGCTGTTCAAGGTAACCCAATCTGTGCAACTGGACACTGGCTTGCCTATATCTTATTGACCTAGGGCTGTTGGACTTTATGTCGGGTACACACAGGCCAATAGGGGCACATAGACCCCTCCTACTGACAGGTAACACATTATGCTGCCTACTAAACTGGAAATGAAACTTGCATATAAATATTGAAATATTGCTTCTGCACAACTGTTTTAATCAATTCTATGAATCTGAAGTGGAAATAAAAAAGCAGCTATATTTTAAATATTACAGTGATCATACCTATGGAAGTTACTCTGGCATTTGGTTAGTGCAGTTATGACAGCTGGTGTTCTGGACTGCAACTTCATTGGCAGGTGCAGTCTCTTTGGCTCTCTGATAAGACTTTGCAGGACTGTTTGAAATGAACCGCCAATAAACTGTTATGCTTTGCTATCTGTTCTGTCACTGTCTTTACGTGTAAAATTAAATACTGATGACAATTGCTTATTTGCACCTGCTGACAGTAACTTCCATCCAGTAATTTTCCAGTTATAATGTAGACAAAAAAAAAAAAAAGGAAAGGCAAACTGCAGACTCAGGCATTAGCTATAAAGCACTCAAGTAGTTTATGTTCATACTGTATAAGCTGCAACTCACCCAGACTGATTCTTTCTATTCCCCAACAATTTGTCAGCAACCTGCATTCAAAAATTCTCTCATTTTCGGACCTTAAATCTTATTTCTACAGAAAATATTTTCATGTGCCCATCACTGTATGTAGACAAATATGCTTCCTCATATTGCCCTCGAGCCATATCCCATAAATTGCCTCCTTCTCCAGTAGTATATCTGCCTTCTGAAAACTGCAGCCTTTTTGTATTTTAGTGTTTGGATGTATTTAAAGGTTTCTGCCATATGTATGCTTACCTTTCCTGTCCTTGCTGTTAAGGTCATACAAAAAAGAAACAATAATTAATGCAGTGGCATAACAGGCAGCACACTCACCTTAGTTGCTAGAAGACCAGAAGGCTGTGGGTTCTTTTTACACTCCTGGTGACTGAAGTGTTGACATTGTAGTACAGTAATAAGAGGTGCTGCACTGCTTAGTGTGCTGTCCTTCGGGTGAAGTGTTAAACCAATTTCCCATCTGCTTGAGCTGGTGATAGCTCAAGTGACTGTAAAACATCCTACAGCATCTATCTAAAAGAGTAGGGTCGCCTTATATATAAAAAGCACAAATATATTTACATGTATTCACAATTTTCTTTACAGTCGTACTAAATTTTCATTCCTATTAGACCCCCATTCCCTTTTCTATAACCATCTGATTTTACTTAATATTGTTGTTAAAATCCATTTACCATTAAACATAATTTCATTTGTGCTTACATTCCATAGACAATGGGCAGGATTCACGAAGCCTCCGTGTAAGTTATAACTCATACACGGAGGCTGCAGTTAAACGGAGTGATGTCAGCATGCTCTGCATATTAATGAGAGCATGCTGAATCACACTTAAGGCCAACACGGTCCGTGTAAGACAGTAGGGGGTGTGTCTGCAGGCCGAGCCCTGTAAGCGGACACGC
>NC_056739.1:910066061-910113994 GCF_019279795.1 Protopterus annectens | reverse complement strand
TGACTGTGTGCATTACACATGTAAGGTAGCTGTGGGGCAAATCCATATACATAGATGTGACCTCAAGTATTTCATAGGTGGGTACTCTGCTTTCTCCATGAACGCATCTGTTATCTTTGCCAGAGTGTGCTGGCGCTTTCCAGACTTTAGGTCACTTCTGTATGCTTGTGACAAGCTTAGCCACTGCAGTGATCCCTGGGCTACGTCTTCCATTTTACATCCACTCATCACGGTTTCTATTGAAGAGTGTGAATGAGGGTTTATGCTTGAGGTACATTTGAAACCTGTTCCAAAGCAAGCAAAGTCTGGCAAAGATGACTAATCATTATAGGTGTGCAACAACCTCTGTGGATCTGCATGCAAACCCTTTATTGCTTATGTGCTACAGAGAGGGATTTCCAAAACCCTTTGGTAATGTGATTATCAAAGGAGAGATGACTTAACACATGGCTCTATGTATACATTAGTACCTGTTCCACATTTTGGGGGCTACTACCTATGTGGTACTCTGGGGATACATTGTTTTCTAAAAGTGGATAACTATGCTTTCTTTGGCTTATAGCTTTACAGCATGAGTTTGACACCAGGTATGTGTCTGTATGATAGCCTTTTGGAGGATGTGTGTGTCATCTGGAGAATAAAGTATAGCCCACACCCACAGCATGCATTGTCATCCAACTTGGGAAGACATATCCCTACTGTGTTTGCTTGTACCTAAGAAAGCTATATGCCAAACAGGAGTGGTCCCAGGACTGAGTGCAGGTGAATACTACTTGTTACTGACATAGAATAGTACATGGAGGCTGTAAATGTTACTGTGTGTCCTACATCTGTGCGTCAGTTGTCAAGCCATCATCTAACAATTGTTTATGGTCAGTCTGTTGAGGTTATGTATAATACCAGTATGTGGGATGGGTATGAATTGGTGGTGAGCTATAGCTTGGCTGTGTTGACCTCCCCTCCCTCACCTATAGCCTTGTTGACTGGCTTGATGTCTACTAGGTGTAGGAGCCATGATCTGGCCTTTAGAGAACCTAAGTGGGTATGGTACAGTGTTTGCAGGTTCATAATGTCTCTGTTAATGAGTTCCATAATGCTGTGCTTCATAGCCTTCTAGATAACATTGGTCTGGTTTATAGGGTGAGAGTTTCCAGCACCTGTTTAGTTCTACCCTTAATCAATTTATGTTAACATTTGCACTGGGTGTGACGAGGGTGGACAGGTTTAAGAATAAGTATATTAGAGGGTCAGGCCAGGTTTGAAGGTTAGTAGACCATGTCAGATAGGCAGGATTAAGTTGGTTTGTACATGTGCTGAGGAGGGATGCAGAGTATATTGTGAAATAGATGCTAAAGGATGAAGCCGCCAGGTAATAGGAAAAGAGGAATGCCTAAGATGAGGTTTATGGCTGTGGTGAGAGAGGACATGCAGGTGGATGGTGTAACAGCGCAAGATGCAGAGGGCAGGAAGAAATGATGTACTGTGGTGACCCCTAATGGGATAATCTGAAAGGAGAAGAAGAAGAGGACATTGTAGCTCAACCATTGTGGACTGTGAACACCATTACCATGTGTCATTCCACAAGTATGTAACCTGTATAGAGGCTGCATCTGGACAGAGCGTTTGGGTGAGTGGTGACTTCATAGGTCAGCTTGTGTATGACACAGCCAGGGACACTGTCCAGTACCATTGCCACTGTGGTGTGTACTTTGTTAAAGAGATGTTTTAACTAGAGTGTCTGTGAATCATTAAGTTTTACATTCTTCAGGTCTGGAAATGTGGCCCTTGTGTAATGACAGAGTGGTGAAATCTGCATTCAAACTGTCTGACAAGGAATTGGTAATGTCAGTCAGATAAGTGTACTTTGTGACCATTTACATTAACTGTGACCCGATCTGAGATTTCCCCTGCAGATTATGAACAGCACTGAAGAAAGCTTTAGTGTTGTCTTTGGAATCCTTGCCATTTTGTATTTTGAACCTTGCCTTGTATGTTTATTGAGGGATTGTATTTTCCCAATGATACTGACCAGAGAGGTTATCCCTTCTTGGTATGTAACTCTTTTTTGGTACAACTTCACACCTTCTATTATATATTTAGTTTATGGCTAGGGGTCCATGAGACTAATGCACTTTTACTGTATAAGTGAGAATTTCTTGTGTTTGTGATAGCATGGTCCATGCAACCCTGTAGGTGAACAGTGTGCATTAATAAAGGATTATGCAGCTGGGACAGTGTTAACCTTAGTAATGCAAACCAATGACAGATAGCAACAACAGCATCACCCACAGCACAGTGTCAACTCGTGTCATACACACACATGCGTACTTAAGTTCCAAAATGTGTGTAGTACAATGCATACTGGCCACCAATAGAAAGTATAGAGTGTTAACACTGGCCAATACAGGGTATGTCACTCTGCTCATGTGTCCAATATGCATGTACATGCAGACAGTGCACCTCCACCATGTTCACAAATGTACACCTGCAAACCTGTGCTGCACACACCCCACATTTACTGTCCACTGTATAACACATGCTGACACAACTACACACATCAGCCAAGTGGCACAAGGGCAAACAAAATACAATTGGAATAAACACTGGTGGAAAAAAAATACAACATTGCTAATTACAGCTTTAATGCATCATGCCTGCTCAGCTACACCTTCAAGGATATCATTACACTTTATTGCTGACAGCATGCTACACATTCAACCATTGCTATACTTTATTAAAGTCACCCTGTGCATCAGCACCATGTTAGCCTGTTCCTGCATCAATGTTACAGATGACAGGAGGTGGCACAGGTTTCATCATATGCACAGGGTGTGTTGCTGGTTTGCCAGAGGCCTACACTGAGCCATATAATCGACATGTGTGTGTGTGTGTGTGTGTGTGTGTGTGTGTGTGTGTGTGTGTGTGTGTGTGTGAGGGCCATGAGTACTGTTATGGGCCAATGTTGATGTAATGTGTGCGGGTATGTGTTTGCCCTTGGTTTCTAGTTTATGTGTGTGTGTCTGCATGCACACAGTTCCATCATGTGGCTGCCATATACAAGGATTTGTGAGACAGCTACAGACTGTACCTGACAGGCTTTACAGATCACCGTCTCTGGCCACGGATACGGAACCTGTGCCTGGCAGGGGAGCTACAGACAGTATCAGGTACTAATCCAGACTGGGTACTATCCGAAGAGGTTGACATATGTCCACTGGATCCAGGTCCCTGCTGGGACTGGCCAGAGCCACGTGCACGTGGTCTTCTAGGACGGTCTATGGATAGCCCTCCCCAACATTGCTGGGGTTGGTACTGGCACTATGGGAGTGGCTGTGACTTGCTGGACATTCACGGCGACCTCCAGCTTCTGATGTTGCTGGCATATGTCCACATCAACGTCTCAACCATCCCGCACTGTCCTGACACATGGATATGACATTGTGGAGGATGTCCAATGTCTCACCCCATTGTCTATCAATGACCTCAGTGTAATTACATATGGCACCTGCTAGGTCATGGATACTGTCATCTACAGAGGTGTTATTAGCCCTCTGTGCCCTTAGTCCCTGTCTGGTGTACCGCTACATTCATGTCTGTGCCCCCATGACAGCCTGGAACATGTGTGTGGTAGAAAGAGGTGTGGCACGTCTGCCAGGGGCATGATGACCAGCAGTGCTCTGACGAGAACCCCTGGGCATCTGCCTATGTGGTACCATTCTAGACATCTGGCTATGTCTGCTGTGTCCTTATACATATGCCATAGATACCACACTGTCCTGGCCAGTGCCAACCGTACACTGTCCCTCAGCTAAGGGCAATGGTGATGATGGATATACAGGCAGTATGACTGTGTGCATGGATGGTGTGGAGACTTGTGTACTGTCAACTGGTGGCCCTACAACAGACCCTGACTAACCTGCCTGTGCCTCAACACACCTATCCTCATGATCACTGTCTGTCTCAGTGACATCAGGTTCCCTGCTGTACTGAACCAGCCCCACCTCGGCACCCGTGAGAGGAAAATAGGAATCACACTTTAAGACCTGAACATGATGTCAGACCACATGCGCACATGCACACATGCACACATGCGCACATGCACACATGCACACATGCGCACATGTGCACAAGCACACACACAAAAATACACTCCTCCATAAAGCAGACACACACAACACCAGCAATCTCAGAACATGCACAATGGCAGGTGATGGTGGGGTACAGTATCACAAGCAAAACAGTCATATCACACATGTCAGCATGTAGGACATGTGTTGCTCAACAGCTTGCAGTGCAAGTGTAGACAGTCCTTGTTACTAACAGTATACATTGCTTTGATGCATGTGTTTTGTTATTAGGTGATAGGCCTCCCCCTGGAACACAATGCATACATGGACACAACATTGCTGTGCAGGTATTCAAAACTCTGTAAAGTACTGTGCACTATAACAAATAGGTGTACTTACCATGGCTGGATGTGTATCTGTGTGCCAGATAGGTATCCAATGATGATTACAGCCTCTGTGTCTTTAGCAAATAATTGTAGACACATTTTTAGCACATGCATGATGAGTATTCACACAACATCATCATTGGTGCATGGATAATTGATGGAATATCATTCGGCCACATACCCAATGTACGGTACTTATGGTGAGTGTAGATCACATTGTGGGCATGCCAGTGTCATCCATGATATGGCATGCTAAAATACAACTCCATATTTAAACACTACATGTACCCAATGTGTGTCATATGACCTAATTCAGCAATAGGTGTTACTGCAACTGCTTGAATACAACAACGAAATATACACCAGGATCTTTATTAAATAAAGCTTTCGGGTCTACACCCTTCATCAGTATAGCTTAACATATGAAAAATCACCATTTAAATAGCACATAAAAAAATCACATCTATAAAGCATATATATTTTTATAAATAAACAATTTTATAATGTTTTCATGTGATTTCATATGAAACAGTATAAAATTGTTTATTTATAAAAATATATATGCTTTATAGATGTGATTTTTTTTATGTGCTACTTTGCATATATTTATTGATTCATTGTAGCTTTAAATTTTTATTGTTAGGTGGGTTGGGTTGAAGCATGTGACTTAATGTTCTCCTATTTAAATGGTGATTTTTTATATGTTAAGCTATACTGATGAAGTGTGTAGACCCGAAAGCTTTATTTAATAAAGATCCTGGTGTATATTTCGTTGTCATATGACCTAGCCACTCAATAGCATCACAAGACATATATGTGTCAGTTGTGCAAATGGTGATTGGTATGCATATTGTTTAGAGGTGCATATCTGTGCACACACACAACATTAAGGTGTATAGCAAGGTGTATAGCAATGAAAGCTATGTGTAGTACTGTGGTTACAATAACTGGATGGGTATAGTACCATAGGCCATCATCATGAAGCACCATGTGGTCACTCAAGGCTACAAATGTTTCCCAAACCAGCACTACTCATGATGTACCGAAACTGTACTACCTTGGCTACATTCACCATTTCACAATCAGTTGTTACATGAGTTTGTAAGGAGGCCAATAAGGAGCATTCCCTGACATGAATGCGTAGTGTGTTGCAGAGTGTTTAAATGCCCCATGATAGGCCTCAGCCCCTCAGGTATATTATGTGTAATGTTTGGATGAGATTTTGGATACTGGAGTGTGTCTTTACAGAGGGTTTGGGAATCCTTTATGTGTAGCATGTTAAAATGCTCTGTGTATGACATAGATGTGTATGTTATGTGCATGTTGAGTATCAACGGTCACTACAGTCTAGCCACGTTTGTTTGAGATGGTCTGGGTATTGCATGTGTTTGAGGCAGCTAATCACATTAGTGAGATGTGCGTGGTCTTACACCAAACATGCACAGCATGCATTATGGGCAGGTGTGTTACATGTGTACATGGCCTACACCTTAACTATGACATGCACTTTTTATTTACAATAATAAATGTAGAACACACTCACCAGCATCTGTCTGCTGCCTTGATGTCACCCCAGAGGGACCTACATAGAGATGAGACAGTTTGTCAGTGGCCACAGCTGTGGCATTGCTACTGTGTGTTTGCAATCTTACAGTACAACAACAGTTTACATTCACAGGGCTACAGATTATGTCCCAAATGATCAGTATTGCACAACAACAGGCTCCACACCTTTTAACGATACACTCCACATCTCACATATGCATGATCTACCAATACAGATAACAGTAGTCTACAGATATGCCATGTTACCTGCATGCTCCATGTGTGCTTGCTGGGTGACTGCCACCTCCATCATGGTGTATGTCTGCTCCTGTTGTTGTTGGGCAGGTGCCACCAGGCTCAGGAGCAGCTCCTCCACTCTGGTGAGGGGGAGATGGATATTAACACCACCTCCTGTTGCAAGCTGTTGTCTCCGCACATCAGCAGCACACTGACGGACATGTCTGAGAAGATCACTGCAGTTGTGGCGTACCTGCTCATATGTCCGGTTATGCATGCCTACTTCATTTACCCTGCAGACAACCTCTTGCCACATTGCAGTACGCTCATGCTGGTCCTGGCTGGTTCATGAGAACATGAGACTGTAGTGCTGAATCATACTGGTAGTAATTATGTCATCTTCAGCACTACTGTAACTGGGGTTCCTGCAATGTGCCATGATCCCTGGAAGTCATAAATATGAAAATATGTCTGAGCAAGTCATATGTCACACTTAATATTATACAGTACAGATATCACTGAACTGCCATATATAGCAGCCTATTAGCTAACCAAGAGTGAAACACTTTAACTGCCACTTATCACTGCTCACCCCGCAACTGCTTGGAAGTGCCTGGCTCACTCTCAATCTAATGAGCCATGTTCTGCACAGCAACAAAATAAAATCAATATATAAGACTATACAAGAGTACCTGGCACACTGTATGCAAAACGATGCACCACCTAACCACAGCAGATATACATCAAGCTGATGTGTAAAGAAATATATCATCCATCACAATGAGTGTAAGGTCCAGTAAATGTATTACTATTATACCACACAACTTGTTAATGGCAAACCCATGTCCAAAATATGTGCACAATTGGGAATATAGGTTGCATACTGCTGTAGTACATGATGAATGTTGCTAGATACGCAGTTATACGTTTTACCACACATATGTCAAAGGACATGTTACAGACATACCCACACACATATCAGACATAATTACAGGACACAAAGGTATGACAACCCAGATAATCTTTCAGTGTGTACTATACAGTACTGTGTGTCAGTACTTACACAACTTTAATCTTGAGAAATGTAATCTGTGATGAATACAGGGACCACACAAAACAGTGGATGCAAGCAATGTGGACATACACCATACTTTGCTGTACAGGCCCAGAGCTTCAAGTAGTATTACAGTACACACAGGATTTGGATTCAAAATCAGTACCAATCAATAATCATAGATGCAGTGCTTTAGCCTCCAATGACACACCCTAGTTAAAACCAAGGGACTTAATCACACTGTATGAAATAGCACTTTTTCTGCCTAGCAACAGAATACACAGCTTTTGCTAGGATCAAAGCAAGGACCCATAATACCATGGCATAAACAGTTTCCCACCAAGCTATTCCACAGATACATATCTTTGATGTATTCACAAACACACTGACCATCACAGTCAGTTAAAAGTACAGAGAATCTATTGCAACAAGTAGATGTAGGTGTGTATGAGTATATATAACTATATAACTATATATATATATATATATATATATACATATACACATCCATTGGTGTACATATACATATATATGTAGGCACATATACATTTCACCTTTCATAATGAGGATATCAATTATACAAAGGATGTGAGGTGTACAGTAATGTAATAAAATCGCACAGTCTTGGTATAAATGCATTGAAGGTGTTCACAGGCCAGGTAGCTTTAGCAGGCCTCACTGGCTTCAACATTGCAAACTGAAAAAAAAACACCTACAGTGTTTAACCACCACATGTCATATACCAGCACTGTATGCTGTTTTGTTTGTCACACACTAAAACCTACATACAAATATGCGCATACTAACCTTCACCAACATATATATCTCTACCCTTCACAAACAGTTGCAATATGTCCCCTGCTCTATGCACATATACAGATGTGAATATTTATGACACATATATATTTCTCCGTATGTGTGTGGCATATGTACACAAGGTCCACACTGTTGTAAATCCCTGGACCTCACAGCTGAACTGTTGGGCCTTGCTGCAACACAAACAGGTGTCACATATAAATACACACTAACATTAGGGGGGTATATATGGCTACAAATGCTAGATAAGCATACTAGACTGCTACAGCAGTTGCCAATGCTAAGCTACACTTTAATATGACTATCATGCATGTGTTGTTCTGTCACATCCATGTTTATATAATGTCAGCACTAATCCCCCCAACAGCCACTGGCCACACTACTGTACAGTACACAGATAACATGGATCAGATCTTTGGCATTTAATGCTGAGCGACACATTTCACAGGTATATCCCACTGCCTCAGGTACACACTGTATTGTCCATAGCAGTAGTTAAGCAGAACATCTATGCATAAATAAGTACTGCTGCCACATGTGAATGGTTCACATTATGTAAACTATTCTTCAATAACATTTACTACATGCCAGTAAATACATATGCGTCACATACCTTTCCTTTGTATGATTTGGTAATATTTATTTTTCTTTTTCATTTTCTCTGTCTCTCTCTCTCTCCCTGCCTCTCTCTCTCTCTCTGTCAGTATCTGCAATACAGTGATTGAGTTTGTTGGCAGAGATTGCAGCCTGCTTTTGTAGGTATTTGCACATGAGCATGTGATGGCCTCTGCACCAATTAGTGGCCACCATTTGCTAATTGCATGCAGCCTGCTGTATAGTAATTGTAGTAATCACTGTCATAGCAACCCAGTACTATAAATTGCTAACTCAGGTAGGCGTGGCCCTTTCAGCTTTCCAAGATGGAGATCATCCTTGTTTGGTGTGGACATCATTGTTTAAGACAGAAGATTGGTATAGTTCTTATATCAGAAGCCAGGGGTGTAGCCAGAAATTTACATTTTGTACTCAGACCTAATGTTGCTGCTTCCAGTACCAACTTGTCAGTGTAAAAATGTACTCACCCCTCAAAATGCTACTCCAAGATACATGGAAAGATGTATTTTCTTTTCAACTTTTACAATTAACTGCCATACAAAGCTAGTTATTTAGATGTATTCCTTTGGCACAAGAATTGTTTGTGAACTGCTATACTGTGAATATTCATTTACTCATTTCTAAACAGTTTGTGCTTTTTTAGTGTTGACATTAGCACAAGCTGCTCAGAAAAACTGGACACATTTCAGTACTGTGAGTATGCTTACCTACATCCTTGGTAGACCCTGCACACACAGGTATATTCTACATTTGGGTAGGGGTGCAGAAGTACAGAGAGCATAAGTATTATTGTGTGGATTTTATCTTGCTGGACTTACAGGGTTGCTGTGTACATGTTAGTTTATCAAGGCAAGTAGTCTGTCTGCGTAACTCCCAACTGTGGTCCTATCTACATGGTAGCCAGAGAATAGCCTGTTATCTTTTTATCTGTGCACCACACAAGTTTATTCAGCAATAGAGCAATGGCATTCTTGCAGTCAGTTGCTACCAGTACATGACTACATCCATTTGTATTTCAGTGTTGTATTCCTACATAAGGGTATGCTTCCGAAACTCCTTCCAAAGCTATTTGCACAGTGTGTAACAGCAGAAAGGCTGATATGCCTCTGTGTTTCTGCCTCTGCCAGACCTCTCAAACACTCAGGTACATATTTGAACAGACTCAGGGAAAAGTAAAGAAAAAGTCATGGACACCTTTAAAATATTAGTGCCATTAAGGTGAAACATTGAGAGAATCAGAGCATATGAATTAATATACCTTTTATGAAGTAAAAGAAGTGTCTAACTCTTAATTACTGTCATTATTCATTAACTGCAATTCACCACCTTTCTGGCGAAAGTCAGTAGTTTTAGGAGGGATTCAGAGGGACAGAGCTAAAATTTGTGTCAAAATCAGGGACATCCCTTAAAATTAGGGACAGTTGGGAGGTATGGTCTCTGCCCTAAACAGATATCCAGTGTTTGTCCTGCTGTGATACTGTGTGGGGTTGTAAAGTGATGGTGTAACATTATTTCCTGCTAGAATGGCTGCTTCTCTTATCACAGTCATGTAATGTAATCCCACAACAACTGTTGGTAAAGATCCACAGAACAAGTTATGTGGTATGGCATTCCTATTTTTCCTTTACATTCACTCATTCTGATGAATGATATATTTATTTCAGCACCAGCTTGTTGCATATATACCGTGGCTTAGTTGTACTTCATGTTGTGTAGTGTGTACAAGGTCCGGGGTTCGAGACCGACAGATGTGTTTTATTTTGCTCCTGAGCAGAACAAGGGCCCTCACATACAGAGTGACTAAGTCACTTTTAAGCAGTTGTAAGCAGGTTTGCATGATGCTTAGCAATGCTTAGCTAAGCGCAAACAAGTGCACACTTGCGCAAACCTGCTAACTACTGCTTAATAGTGCTTACTCCCGCTAACCCCCATGCTCATTTCTTTGAAAGAAAAGAAAAATGGGGAGATAGGAAAGTGGTGAAAAAGGGGCACAAAGAGGGAAAGAAGGTATGGAAAGTAACTCGGGATGTGCAGGACGGGTGTAGGGAAGGTCCATAGCTGCCCATTTCTTTAACAGCAACAGTTGTGCATATGGAATAAATTTGGAGGTAGATATGAAAGCTTCAACCCCTGAGAGAGGGGCAAGGACAACAAAGTATGTTGTAATGCCAGTTACATTACATTTTATGTGCCCTTTTTTTTTCAGGTGAGAGTGGAATGTGGGGTAGGGGAAGTAGATATATTTGGGGAGGTAGGTTGGGGAGGTAAACATAGAAGACAAACAAGATGCATATAGGGACTGTATATGACACATGTGGTGGGTGAACACCTTTGACGGGGAGGGATGTTTGGAAATCGCAAGCCCATGAGCCCACAGATGGAAACATTGGACTGAGGTCCCCACCCATGGGCAGTCACCACTGCACCTTCACAGCCCAGAGGGTGGCTGTGCTGGGGGCTGTGTAGGAGGGGCAGGCTGACCCAGGAGTTGCACCACTCATGCCTCAAGCTGGTGTAGAGGTTC
This sequence comes from Protopterus annectens, assembly GCF_019279795.1. NCBI lineage: Eukaryota > Metazoa > Chordata > Ceratodontiformes > Protopteridae > Protopterus > Protopterus annectens. Next base: position 910,102,750 of record NC_056739.1, on the reverse strand, counting down.
TGCAACAGAATGTTCAATCTCTCTACTCACCACAGCCCGGACAGTTCGAAGGGTGATAGGTGGCCCTCCTCTGCCCATGCTTGCATGGGGGGGCTGAGCCCCATCCCCTGCAGCGCTTCCACCTGAAGGTGGCACATGGCCAGTGGAGGAGGATGTCCCAGGCTGGGCACCGGACCTGCTGGTGCCAGGTGCCATGGCCAGCTGAGGTGGGACAGGTGGGTCTGCTGGGACTGGCCTTCCCATACGAACTATGTTTTGGAGGGTTTAATAAAGATATGGGTTAGTAACAGTCAACAGCATTCTCAATTAGTTATAACAGCATGCAGAAGTATTCACATTAACCCAGCACACCAGATTTTCAACAGTTGAAAAGCAAGCATAACACATGCATATATAGAACAATAGTGGACATTACAGCAGCACACAGGTTGAATTGATGGCAGCAGGCCACCAATATTGTGGTATTTTAACAGGGCACATGCATAGAAATAAATGCAAATATTTATAAACCAATAGGACATATGTCCCAACAAATGTTTTGAGATTAGACATACTGATTGAGGTGTGGAATTGCATTTTTATGCACGTACAGTAGGGTGGAAAAGGATAGCTCAATTAACTTATATATATATATCTAATTTTCACTACATTCCTATTAACTGCAGTTATATGTCCCTTACATGTATTATTACACTACCCAATGTCCTTATATTGTGCAATTGGATTTTGCTAGATCATTATATACATGAGCTGTATCTTACAAACTGTCCAAGATGCAGATGTTACTGCTACATATTTTGAGAGTTGCGCACATACACTACTGCTAAAATGGTACACTGACAGCTCTACTTTCATGCAATTATCTAGATATGTTCAGGTGAAAGTATCAGTTATATGTTAACAGATCCCTACATTTCTGGCAGCACACTGACATTTCTGGGGACCACAATACCAAGCTACTCATGTGCCAGATTAACCTGTACATGCTGGGCATGAACCAACAGTTGAGGGCTGTAAATATGCATAAAAGCTACTGGCACTCCCTTCATCCATGTTATATGGGCCTACCCAAGTGTGGGTTAACACTGCTTAATACAACAGTACTATTTGTAAAATGCAACAGTACAACAACATATCAAAGAAAATGACACAGACGCACTCCAGGAATTATACATTTATTCAAGGATTATTACATCTTTATTTATTGGGTTAAAACACTTTTTGAAGGCTTTCTCATTTATTTTATATAACAGTACATGCAGAATAATTACTAACCTGCCTGATGATGCAGCCTTTGCAACCTATCTTCATGGGCTTGCTGATTCATAGAGCGGACACCTGCAGCTGCGAAGTAAATGCAGTGATATTGAGACATACCTATCCATTGTATAGACAAGCATAGCAATTCTTAACTACTTAATACAATGGCTACTTACTCAGTACTGGGGCATTAGGCATCGCACAGGACTCCTGGATCCACTGGTCCAGTTGATCCTTCTTGCATCGCTTCAGCTCAGAATAATGGTGCCTGACCTGCTCACCAGTCCGAGGAATGCCAGTGGCACTTGTGAGATCACGAGCAAGACTGTTCCAGGCCTCCGTTTTATATAGGGTGCCCTGGTATTGGCTCCATAGGAGTCTTTCCGCATGATTGTGGACAAGGAGCCAAACCATTATTTTGGTCTCCTCAGTGCCCCAGCATTGCGCTCAAAATCAAGTGCCTTCTCCAACACCGTCCATGCTGACTGCATAAGGGAGCTACAACCAGTTATGACAAGTATTCCCACCTGTGGAGCTTAAATATGCCTCATTTCCCGCACTTATTTGTGATTGGCCAGTTTTGAAAAAAACTCAGCTGTAGGCACATCTGCTTAGCTGATGTTGGCAATGTTTAATATTCCTTTAATAGATATGTGGCTGTTGAAAATGCATGGTTATGAAATGCTGTCATGGCTTAGTGGTTATGTACTGTGACTGTGGTGCACAGTATCCTGAGTTCAAGCCCTGTCACTGCTTTTTATTTTCCTACTGGCCAGACCTGAATGCTTAAGGTACAGTAAAGGAGGTGTGGCTGTGTTTAGCCGACTTTGCTCAACTTTGCCCGACGTTGCCCAACATTGCTCTGGTTAGCACGGTGCGCAGCTACACTCAAATACATTGCACTTGTTAATGCGGTGCTCAGCTACGAGCAATTGGTTTTAAATATACTAAATACTACTAAAATGTGCTTAGCAGTGCTTTATATTGCTTAAAATAAGTTACTCATGCCTCAGAATGCATAACCATTTCACATTCATATAAATATAATTTGTTCACTACTACATATAACATTTGAATGCTTTTTACAAAACTTATACATGATAAATATCAGGAAATATTTCTGTATACAGATTTCCAACAGAAAATGGAACGTGCAGTAGTGGGACTCGAACTGGGAATGCCTCCTCTTTGTGCGAAGGCTCTAACCACTACACTATCGCTATTTTGCTTAATTTGCATATTTTTTTCTTATTATCCTCTTCAGTGTCTAAGCTGCTAACTGTAGCTAAGCAATGGACAATCCTGCGCAAACACGCACAGATACAGGCAGCTATATCGGAAATAAAACAAAAAAAAATAAATTTCTTTTAATTTTTAAATTTGCACGAGGTTTAACATATGGGAGAGTGTAGTGTTATAATGTACACATGTGAGCGGACTCGCTCATGTAACTCAACATTTCTTGGGTGTTGTCAGTGCAGGGGCATGGATTTCTGGACTGCTCGGCAGTCCGACACGCCGCCTACACTCGTCCATGCTCCATGTAAGCTTTAGAGTTGAGGCAGCGCACCCTCATTAATATGCATGGCATGCTGCCATCATACTGTTAGACTAGCGTTTCCGTGTAAGACTAATCTAGTCTTACACGGAAGATTAGTAAATCCTGGGGCGTGTTTTTTCACTATCTTCTTTTTTCTTTAAATATTCCTTATACATATTATACTACACTATTCATAGCCTTTTCCTGAGTGCTTTCTTCTTCTTTTACATTTTTTATTTCTCTCATTACACTACCATCTCGCTTTACTAATATGTTTAAGTAGCTCAATAGTTCTCATTTCTCTTGTAAAAATATCTTTGCTTATATGGCAATTCTTGTATTTTTTCTTGATTTTTTTCATATGATTCTTTTTGTTTCTCAAACTACTTTCTATCATTATGTTCTAAATCTTGCAATGCATCATTATGTTTTTATATTTTTCTTTCTCTGCTTTTCTCACATCATATTGCCACTGTAAAAGCATGTTTTATATTTTTCCTTAAATATCATCCACCATTCAGACCAATTTTTAGAAAATGTTTGCATAGTAATATGCTCTTTCTGTAGCTGTATTACTAATATCTTTCCTTCTTCATCCCATGGTTTCTCATTTATCTTTTTTATTCCTTTGCCTATTTTTTATTTCTTGTTTTCCTTTATCTTTAGCCATATTGCAAGATGATCAGAAAAAAAACATGTTTCAACTATGTCCCCTTCTCCAAATAACTAAACCTTCTGATACTATAAAATCTGTTTCAGTTCTATACATACCCCCATTTATAAGTCCATGATTGTTTGTTCACAAGTTTTAACTTATCTTATGACTTCTAACATTTCTTATATCATTTTGTTTCCTTTCACGTTTGCCTCTTAAATCACAATTAAAGTTTCCTGTTATTATAATATTCATATTTATCACTACAGTCTAAAATCTGATAAAATAAGCTTTCCCTTCCTTAACAATTAGTATAAGCATATAAGGTTATGATTATGTATACTTGTTCCTTCAATTTTAAATCTACAATAGTTAGTCTTCCCATTTTTGCTAAAGTTGCATCTAATATCTATATATATTTCTACAGAATATGGCTATTCCAGAACATCTCTTATTTCCCAAATTCCAGGTTATCTTTCCTCCCCATAGTTTCTCTGTTTGTAATCTTTCCTCGTTTGTTAAAAATATTGTGTCTTCTAATATAATTATATCTACAACACATGTATTACATCACTCCAAAATCCATATTCTTCTTACTATGCTCTTAATATTATACATATTTATGGAAAGATGTCTAACATTTTCATTTTCCCTTTTCCTTAGGTTCATGGTTTCATAAGTTCATAGCTAATTACTAGGCTAGCTTTCTTAACAGGCCATTATATGCCTAGCCAATTTCCCTGCCAAAGGTGAGAGTTGAACACTGTACTTTGTGTCTGTGAGTCAAAACACCTTAACCATTATACCAACACTCAGTCATTGCTCTCTCTCTCTCTATATATATATATATATATATATATATATATATATATATATATATATTATTTTTCATCCATTTCCTTTCTTTTTTCTTTTCTACTTATCATTTTAAATTTTATTTTTCTGTCTTTTACCCTTTTACCAATAGAATTCTTGTTTCTTTCTTTCACTACCTCCCAATTTGTCTTCTTCATTACTTATTTCAGAACCTTCTTCTATGGCCTCTTTATTATTTCTTTCTCATCTATTTTTTCTTCTAGTTTTACTACTTCTGAAATTTCCTATGTTCATTTTCTTCTCCTTCTTTTTACTTATTCTTATTTTTATTTTTGAAATCCATTCATACATGTCCAATTTTGTTACATTTACAACACTTTAAGTCACATGTATTTTTGTATCACGTCCCCATTTACCCAAAAATATAACAATTTATTTTATCATATTTACTTATCAAGTATTCTTTTCCACAAACCAAAAAATGTTTTGGGTTGTCCTGAGTATTTTATGACACCCCTATTCCCTTCCACATTTGTCATGATTGGTATATGTATATTTTTTTCTCTTTCTATTTTAACACAATATTACAATCCTATCCACCAGTCCATAAACCCCTTTTATCATAAACATTTGCAGCGTCCAGTACTTCTTTGCATAAAGTTTTCAAATGTCCTTTCAAAATCTCTCGTTCCACTACTATTCAAAATTGTACATGAATTTTCTTTTTTGTTTCCCTGTTAAATGCCTTTATCACATAAAGATTCCATTGTGTTCTATTGTTTCTTTTTCCATGTGCTTCAAGAAAATTTTCCATTAAAAATAGTCTCAAATATAATGTCACAAAATGTCTCATTGTTAATAAGAATAAATGTTCTTACCTCAAGTGCTTTTACACCCAAAGGAGCTATTAAATTGTTCCACACTTCATACCTGTACATTTCTTTGTTTTCTTTCCTTTGAATCCTTACGAAATACTTCCAGTTTTTATTTCCTTCTGCCTTCTTTTCTGTCATTCCCATTTGTCTTCTTTTACTTTCTCTGCATATATTTTCTTTTCAGTCTCACCACTATTCTTCAGGATAGTTTCTGCATCCTCCTTTTGTGTTTTTTCCATCATGCACCCAGAAACATCTCCTTCATTTTCTGTCTCCCTCTGTGTCACCATTTCTTTAATTAAATCATCCTGCAACCCTCCTCACTGGAGGGTTGTAATTATACATCCATCATTTGCTGACTCACCTACAACATATTTCTTTGAAACATCTCCTCAGAATCCTGCACACATTCTCTGGTCTTGTTATTTGCTTTCTCCTCCATTTCTCTTACTGCACCATTATCTCCTTCTCTCTCCATCTGTCTCCCTGTTTCTCTGGGCCACCTCTACACCTTGAATGGAAACAGGAAGTGCTCTTGCAAAATTGATCCCACTTGCAAAAACGATGAGTAGGGGAAGTTCCCTAATGCACTGGACAAAGTTCCCCTAGCAGTATAAATACCACCTCAAATCTCCCCTGAAAAGAGGCCATTAGCTTAGTGGGACCAACTCTGGCAAAAATAAATTAAAAAAATCATAATATTTCTGATTATCTCTTTCTTGTTTGTGTCTTTATAAAAGTACTACTTTCACTGCTTTTGCTGATTGCTCACAATATTTTTGAGGGAAAAGGAATGAGTGATTTAGTGTTGCTACTCTGTTTAAACCCCACTACAATACCTTCTAGTGATGTAACTTATAGGCTGGGTACTCTGCTGTTAACTGTTAATAGAAACTATAATTCATTATTTGATTGTTTTCTTGATCCAACACAGATGTGAAGTTGCCAGAGTTTTTACCATGACTCTCTGGGCACAGCTCATGCTGAAGAAGATGCCAACTCATCACTGGATGCATGTGTGCATGTGCGCATGCGCAAACACACACACACACACACACACACACACACACACACACACACACACACACACACACATATGCACAAACACATACTCTTACAAACACTTGACATACCTATGGTCCACATATATGGCATGTATACCTATGGCCCATTTATAGGACTGCCAATTCACCTATGATACACCTTGGCATGTAGTGAAAACCAGCATCCTTGGTGAAACCCAAAGTGGGCACAGGGAGGGTGAGTAGATTCAGCACAGAATGCATCAGCCAGGTACTGTACAGGTAATGATCAATGCTTCTTTATTAGGTCATCTGTATAGTCACTGACAGATACCAATAACTCACACCAGCTCAGAAACGAAGATATATCTACTGCCTGAGTTGCAAATGACCAAATATTGTGAGGCAACATTTTTTGCTATGTACAAATGAGATTCCTGCCATCATCTTTATATTTCGCACATGAGTCCTTTCTGCCAACCATACCTTGATATCATTACATAACCCATAACCTGTATTATCCATTACTCTGTTTTACTGGTGTCAGAATTTTTGAAATGTATTATTTGTGTTGATTAACTAAGGTAGAGCACTGTCTGGTTAAATGACTTGCACAAAATAAGAAAATGGAGGATGCAGATATCAAACTTTGCCTACAGAAAGCAGTTTCTTAATAGCACATAGCCTTAATCCTCTGGACAAACAGTAACAAATAATTCTATGTAGGTACATACTACTGTATTACTTCAATCTCTTTCTTTTTATAGACAGAATGTGGTTGGATGGATGGATGGATTTGGCAAATTCATATATTTGAAGTTGGAATCTATATTTGATTTGTATTCTGAGCTCAGGACTTTCAGTGGAGTATACTGGTACCAAAAGTCTTTTAAAATTTCTTCAAATAAGTAAGAAGAAAAAAGTTCATGTTCTGTGACGACAAACTCTACATAAATATTTACATCTATAGTAAGATACAAAGTTGATCCCAGCTACTTCTGTTTGCTGAACTTAATTCAAAATTCCACTCTAGTACACTTCTAAAACTTTAATAATATTCTCTTTATATTTCTAAACCTGAAAAAAAAAAATATATATATATATATATATATATATATATATATATATATATATTGGTCTAGGACTAATGATCGCCTGCACATTTCAATGAAACTGAAACAGGTGAGCACACTTTTGCAAAAGTACTTTTTCACTGAAAAAAGCACTTTTGTGAAACTGAGCTAAAAAAAAAGAAAGAAAACATGAGAAAATGGCTTTTGCTGAGATCGCGGCACAGTGGGGATAAGGAAATATTCCCTTTTCCCCACTGTAGTGCGATCTCGGAGTGAGAATATAAAAGTATGGGGGTGGGGGGTACAGGGGGGAGTGCCCCCCTGCATGAACATGATTATTGTTATCTTTTTTTTTAATCTTGTCTTCGTTTTTTTTAGCAGACTTTCACAAAAGTGTGCTTGACTGTTTCAGTTTTATTGAACAGTGTCAAAGGTAATTAGTCCTAGATCTATATATATATATATATATATATATATATATATATATATATATATATATATATACACACACACACACACACACACACACACACATATATACACACACACACACACACACACACACACACACACACACACACACACACACACACACACACATATACATTTGAGTTTTTGAGTTCTGAAATTTATTATTAAACTTCTTCTGAATTCTAATAACAATAGAGGTGAAAAAGGAAAATCAGTCTTGCCAGAAGAAAACTAAGTGGATTATTAAACTTGTATTAGAAGGCACAGCACAAAGTAAACCAGTCAAAAAGTGTTATAGCAAAACTGGATTTTCTCAGAAAAAGGTAAAAATAGTTATTGACGTACTCACCAGGTGACAATACTTAGAAACTTTTTGAAACCAAAGAGTAGTTAGAAAGCACCAGTTTAAAACTCTTATGACAAACTCTGTGGGTCAAATGTGAAATGGCAGCTTTGTTGAACTATGTAACTATAAATATAGATGGTGAAGTTAGGCAATTCCAAAGTGTAGTTATGACATAAAAAACTGGGAAACAAATGTAAACTATGTCTGAATAGATAAAGTTTTAGGATAAAGTAACTCTGAACATATTGTAGTACAAAATAAAACAAACAAAAAAAAACTGTGAGCAATAGTTAAACAAAACCAAGCGCAACATTTTAAAATGTATTTTATTCTCCATAGCAACTGTATATTTGAGAAAACTGGCAAATTTATGACATATATTCTAAAATAGATGGATTCTAAGGCTAGAGGAATAACATAAATAATTTTATTTAACAGTTAACAGTGTAGAGCTCCTATAGGAGTCATACACACGATGAAATACAAGAAAACAGATCATTCATGTCTTTCCACAGGAAAACATATAGTGACTTTACACTTGGACGGATGTCACTACATTGTATAATAAACAATGCACTTAGGTTGTTATTCATAAGCTGGTCCTTGACAAATGACTTATGGAAAGTCATTTGGGATGAATACAGAAAAGCAAGGTCTTTTATGAAAACATACCTACTTCTTGCAAAAGAGTAAGTTGTATAAAGTTCAGCATTAATAACTTGAGGATTTTTTGCAAAAGTGTGACGGTTTTTTTTTTTTTCATATTGCAGGTGAATGTGGATGATCCAGTCACACTTAAAACATTTAAAGAAAGCTACGAACTGTGCAGTACTTAAAATGTATTTTTTAAAAAGAAAAGGGGTTTAATGATGTTTTGTATCCTTCTGTGGACACCTTGATAGTTTCATTAAATTATAGAAAAGGGCAAGGAAATATTGAGAAAGGGGAGACAAAACAGAGGGGAACACGTAAGGGAAACATCAAGAGCGTTTATGCTGGAGGAGGTGGGAGAGGATGGGCAATATGTTTTTGTTGGGATATAGACCCCCCCAATTTTTTTCAAATTTGTTATATGAGAGGGTAATGTGAGTGGGAAATAGGTAACAGGGTGTAGGAAAAAGGATAAGGGAAGGAGGGCCAAGGAAGAGCCATCTGGAATTCCAGTCCACAGAGCCTCAAACACATCCAGTACCAGATGGTGTTGCAGTACAGGACCCCGATGTTGAGGGGATAGGGACCTCTGTTGGTGCGGTGGTCGGCACCAGCTGGGAGATTGTGTCTTCCACACAGTAAAGATAGAGTTCCACTGGCTGAATTTTCCTGATCTCTACCTCCACCAGTACATCCTCTACCAAGCTCTGAAGCCCCCTTTTGGTGAAGTTTGCCAGACTACCATGTGCTGGAGTGCCTGCAAGATTGGTACCTCCACCCTGAGAGCAAAAGGTGATCTGTCCTTAACCTGGAAGGTATGTGCCTGGCCTGCTCTTGAAGGAATTGAAGCCGTAAGAAAAGAAAACTAAATCAGAGAAAAACAAATCAATAACAGAAAAAATGCATAATCAAAATGAGAAAAACAGAGAAAAAAGGGGTGGGGGGAGACAAAACAAAAAAACACAATAAAGCCACACACACCATGTTTTCATGACAATTCATACACTATTGAAATATTGCAGCAAAATCTTTACTGAAGTTATACTTGTGAACAGGAAGCGGTTATAAATACAATAGGAGTAGTCATATGGGAAGTGGTTTTGTATTTGGGAAGAATGATATTAGTAGTGCTTATACATACTTTAGGTGAAGTCATATGGCAAGGGCTTATGACTTCTTGAAGGGGAGTGTGCATCTCTGATGTTATGTACATACAATCTTCTTCTTCTTGCTTTTCCCAGTTAGGGGTCGCCATAGTGGATCACCTGTCTGCTCATGATTGGCAGTGGAATTTTACAATGTCAAGTTGCCAGCCCGACACCCAACCTTCCACTGAAGGCACTCACTCACACCTAGGGCCAATTTAGAGTATCCAATCCACCTACAGCATGTCTTGGAGATGTGGGAAGAAACTGGAGCAAACCCACTTGACTACAAGGAGGACATACAGACTCCATACAGAAGGCACCCCAGCTGAGGATTGAACCGGAGAACTTCTTGCTGTGAGGTGGCAACGCTAACCGCTACACCACTACGGCCACCCTGTTATGTACATAGAATACATTACTAAAAATAATATAATATAATTATTAGAAGTAATCAGGTTAAAAGCAATAACATTAGCTTGATTTGTAATGGTTTCAGTTGCATTTCTTTCATCTGCAAAGCTAAAAAATCTTAACAGTATAGAAAACTGTTGCAAAAAAGTACAGCAGTTGTACTTGCACATCTCTCTCTTTTTACAGTAATATAATGATTTATGATCTTTTTTTATACTTCTTACAATTATTATACACTGAGAATTCTCTTAGACTTCAGTTATACTTACCAGAAGATTCAACCAGCCTTTCTACTCTTCCTTGTTATTGCTGGTGATTAAATTATATTTCTTCCTCAGCTGTAATTAATAGAGAAGGCAATTCTTGTTTACCTGTACTTGTACACACACACACACACACACACACACACACACACACACACACACACACACACACAGATGTGTGTGTGTGTGTACATTTATATATATATATATATATATATATTTATATATTATACGTGTATATGTATTCCTGTCGAAGCAATAACTTTTTTTTTTTCTTTTATGTATGTATAGCTGTAAGAATTTAAACAACATTTTGCCAATATTCATTCAAGAGGAAAATAAGTATGAAATGTGTGTGGAATATCGTATTCAAAATACTATGCAGTGTATATAACACTGTGTTCAGGTATAACTAATTAACAAAAAGAGAACTGTAGCAATGCCATGGACGTTTGCATTTCCTTTGCTATAGAAATGTGTCTGAATTGATAGGCAATGGAGAAATAAAGCAAAATTTCTCACTAATATTTGTGCTGGTCATTCACATGGCACAGCAACCTAACTAGGATGTGTTATCTCAGACTTTAGCCAAGTTGTACACTCAGGTTTGAACAAACAACTGTTTTAAGCACCCGTTTTAGTTATATTTCTATGTCCTACATGAAACAGACTTTTTGTAATGTAACTATTAAGTCATTTTATCCAATAGTAATAAATTTTAAATGTGTAACTGTACTTATTAATTTAATTATTTATAAATCCATTGACAAATACTTTTTCTTGTAACCCAGCACATGATTTACAGAGCTACATATACAGATTATTATTTTAATAAACTTGTCACATTTGTATATATTATTGAAATTTGTTAACACAGTTATATGCATCTTTGTTTTAAAAAGATGCATTTATGATTACAAACATGATCATGATTTCCTCTGCATTTCATAATAGCATTACAAGTAATATTTTTAGGTACACATATCTTTTAAAAAAAAACTTTGAATTATACCAACTTGTTAAACTATTTTTTATCTGTAATTCATTTAAGAAACAATTTGTTTTTGCTTACTGGAAGTCTGGCCTTCTCGCAGCTACCTGGTCTTCCCACTCGGCCAGCTGGTCAGCACCACACTTTTGTAAATCTTCATAATGGTGATGACACTGCTGGTTGGAGGAGGCTATTCCTGTCAGGGTTCCCAGGTGTTCACCTATCTCCTGCCAGATTTTGATTTTTTTTCCATGTGCTGTATCTTGTGCATGCCTCAGTCTTATCCTGATACGAATCATTGAGAAGGTAGCGTATTATTGTGGTCTCCTTGTCAGACCAGCTAGGAGTGGGGCCTCATGCCATCACAGTTGCTGCCATCTTTTGAAGTGCCAGAACAGCAATGAAGAAAGTATGGCCAGGAATGTATTAATCAGGGTTCGAACCACTGGCTGTTGGGTGTGACATCACCTTAACCAAACCGTACTTACTTGCTGGGGCATTACAACAACTACTGATACTATTAGCAAGTTTGATTTAACTAAAACTTTTTGTTACATGCATTTTTCCTTAAAGGAAACCAGTTACCTTTCCCTTCTATGCTTCATTATAATAGAAATGTATGATTAATAATCTGTGTTGATAACGCTTATTGGTTAAGGTTATTTTCTTGCACTCTAACATCAGTATGTCTTATGCAGTACAGCAGAATGTAGTTTCTTTGGGGGGAGATAAATATCAGCATGTGTGTTATTTTTATGTTATAGGAAGTTATTTATTTATTTATTTAAGTTTGTTAACCGGGGAAGTCCACTGGGCCAAAAAGAGCCTGTTTTCAGTGGAGGCCCAGGGAGAAAAGCCCCACAATAATTGCAAGTTACATTTCACATGGTACAAAAGGGCATAGTTCAAACAGCTAATTAAATAATTACAGATAAGCTCCATGACATTTGCAATTGGCTTGTCACAATGTTACAAAAATGAAAAGACATAATTCAATACAGAAATTTCAACATTTACATAAAGTGAATATTTTTGTTATAAATTCAATTGTAGGTTTAATATTTCAAAATATATAGTTACTAGCTATTAGTAGGTTAGGAAAATGTTATGCATGGAGAGGTTAATAGTATATTTGAGATTGGAGAGTATAGTACAATAGATATTAGAGAGAAAATTAGTTTTAGTAGGGGAGGGATTGTTTTGTGTGGGATGAGGTAATAGTAGATGTAGTTGAATGAGTCAGTACAAGGTGGAATGGGGAGGTGAGTTGGAGTGTGGCAAGGGCATTCCCATTTGGAAGAAAGATGACAAAGTAACTGAGATTTGAAATTTGTATGGTTAGGTAGGTTGTGTAGGTGTGTAGGGAGAGAGTTCCACTGTTTAGCTAAGGAGTGGGATAGCAGTAGATGGCCAAGAGGTCATGCAGGTTTGTGGACCTGAAGGAGATTTTGGTTTCTGGATCTGAGTGAGCGGTTGAGAATGTAAGGTTTTAAGGAAGTAGCGAGAGCTGGGAAGTTGGCAGGTTTAAAGATGAGCTTGTGGGCAATGGTGAGTTGTAGGTAACTGAGCAAGTTGGGTAGTTCAAACCAGTTAAGGGTGAGGAGGGAGTGGCAGTGGTGGGATGAGTTTTTTGAATCGGTTGCAAATTTGGAGATCTTGTGGTAGTAGGATTAAAGTTTGGACCAAAGGCCAAGATGGAGATTGGTGAAAAGAGGGGCACCATACATAAGGGAGGGGAGTAAGAAGGTGGATTCAAGAGTTTGACGGGTAGAGGGGCTTAGGAAATGGTCGTGCCTGTAGAGGAGACCTAACTTTTGGTGGATTTTCTTGATTGTGGAGTGGATGTGGGTGTCAAATTTTAGTTCTTCATCAATAATGATGCCAAGAAGTTTGGTGTTGGGAACAATTTCAAGGAGGGTGTTGTTCTGGCTCTGTATGGTGAATATGGATTTGTCAATGGAGTTTTTGGTAAGGGAAAAAACATTAGCTTGGTTTTATTTGCATTTAGTGCCAGATGGTTAGACAGCATCCAAGTTTCTGTTTTGGAGAAGCCTAGCTGGGTTTTTGCTAGGAGCTCGGAAGGGGAGAAGGCTGAGCAGATGATTGTTGAGTCATCTGCATACTGGATGATAGATGAGTCTGGGATAGATTGGTGAAAGTTGTTAATGAATAGGTTGAAGAGAAGAGGGCCAAGAACAGAACCTTGTGGGACACCTGTGGGTGTGGGAAGGAAAGGGGAGGTTGAAGTTTTCCATTGGACAGCTTGTTGGCAGTGGAACAAGTAGCTGGAAAACCAGATGGTGGTGGGAGGGAAGTGTAAGGTGGAGAGCTGGGATATAAGCAGGGTGTGAGATGGTGTCAAAGGCCTTTGACAGATCTAGGAATAGTGTGGATACGAACTTGCCTGAGTCACGTTCGAGGGTTATGGTTTCAAGAAAGGAAAGTAGGGCAGTTATGGTGCTGTGGCCAGGGTGGAAGCCGTGTTGGGTAGGGGAGAGGAAATTGTTTAGTGTTATGTGTGCCATAAGTTGTGGTTGTATTGTCTTTTCTAGTATTTTAGAAAGAGGAGAAAGGATGGCAATAGGCCTGAAGTTGGTGATATCAGTATTTTTGCCACCTTTGTGGGGGTGGGGGTGATGTAAGCATGGCGCCAGATAGAAGGGATGCATGATTCTTGTACAGATCTATTTATAAGAATAGAGATGGGATAGGCAATGTTGTCTGCAGATTGTTTGAGGAAGGTGGGTGGAAGGTTGTCGGGTGCATTGTGACAGAGTTTGTGTTGAGGAGAAGTCTTTTTATAGTGCTTGTGGGGATGGGCTTGAGGCAGAAGGATGTGGAAGAAGGTTGATGAGTGGGGTGGTGGTTGGGGCAGGAGAGGGTGGTGGTGAAGGAGGGGGTGGGAAGGAGGCTGATAGTTAGCTATGCATTCTATGAAGAATGAGTTGAACTGGCTGGCTGTTTCAAGGTTGGAGAGATTGGGGTCTGGGCAGGGGGTTTCTTTGTTTTCAGGATGCAGCATGGATGAGATGGAGTTCCAGAATTATTTGGGATTTGTTGAGTGTAAGGACTGGAGTTTGGAGTAGTGGGCTTTGTGGTCTTTAATTATTAGTTTTTTTGCAGAGTTTCTTAGTTGCTTATACTCTACGAGCATGTTAGGGTTTTTATGTTTTTGATATTGTTTCCATTTTTGTCCCTTTGGTGCAAGGCTAGTTTAGTATCTTTTGATAACCATGGGCAGGGATTGGCTTTGATGCGTTTGGTTCGGGGGGGGGTGGGCTTGCTGATTGAGAAGGGTTAGGAATGAGTGGTTAAAGTAGGAAATGGCATCACCTAGAGGAAGGGTTTCTAAGGGGACCAGTTAGTATGCTTTAAGCATTTGGATAAAGTTAGAGGGTTGAAAGAGGGGAGGTTGCATGTTTGGATGTAGTGGTGTTGTTTATGCAGTGGAGATGGAAGATGGTCAGCGAAGGCTGGTAGTTGATCACTGAGAGGATCAGGTAATGTTCCGGCTTTGTTGATAAGGTTTGGGTGAGTTGTTAGGATCCAGTCAATGATGCTACCAGAGGTACCATCTTTATTTGGTCTGGGTGGAGATTGTATTAGTTGGGAGAAGTTGTACAGGTTGATTCTGCAGGATGGGGCTTCAGTGTTAATAATATTCCAGCTGATGTTGGTATCACTGAGTGTACAGGTTTCATTTTTTATACTGGAGGAGAACCAGGACAGGAAGTTTTCAAGAGTTTTGATATTATCACCAGGGGGAATATAGACGGCAGCGATACATATGGACTTGTGGTTGTTTAGTTTTAGTAAACCTATTATAATTTCACTGTTGTTAAATGTTGGTATTTTAGTGGAGTAGAGAGTTATGGTATGGGAGGTGGGGTAAACTATTGCTACTCCACCTCCTTTTTTGTGGGCTCTGTCATTGTGAATAATTTGGAAACCTAGTGGTAGGATTTTGCTATCTTTTATATAGGTTTTCAGCCAGGTTTCAGAAATGGCGGTAATGTCGGGGTGGTTATGGGAGAGCCAGGCGTGGAGGTTAGGGATTTTGTTTTTTAGGCTTTGTGCATTAAGTGTTGTAAGGTGAATGGACTTTGAGTTTGTGGGTTGAGTGGAGGGTTTGGTGAGATTGATGTCAGAGAGAGGTCCGGGGTTGGGGTGGATGTCGCTGGCTAGTGAGAGAGAGATGTGGTGGAGTAGAAGAGTGAGGCAGCATGTTGGGCAAGGGTAGCTTGGGTTGCGTGAGAGTAGTGATTTTCTGGTACCACATTTAAGAGGGGAGTACAGGGGGAGTTGGGTTGGGAGCAGTTTTGGTTTGAAGAAATAGATTGGGTTAGAGGTAAAGAGTTCATGTGAGATGGATGAGTAGGATGGGAAGTGAGGTTGATGATAAGCTGTAGTGGAGTGTGTATGAGAGTTATGACAAGGGTTGGGAAAAAGTGTGAGATAGGTAAGAGAAGAGACAGAGAGATTAGTAGGGCAAATGGGGTTATAGGAAGACATGTTATGTAGAGCACTGTAGGAGGGGTGGATGTTTGGGATGATGTTGATCTACAGGTGGGTGGGGTTTGGCTTAGGTACGTTGCGAGTGGAGAGGTGTTGGGTGGGGAGGAGTCAGGGGATGTATAAAAGCACAGGTAGTTGGGGTGGGTGGGATTTGTGGGCAGAGTAGGAGAGCTGAGTGAGCCCAAAGGGCGAATGGAGTGAGTTACACCTTCCGGGAGGAGTAGCAGTTGCCAAACAGAAAACAATCAGTGAAAAGGTTAGCAACTACAACTACAGAATTAGGGCAGCCTATCGTTTTGGTTTGAATGTTACCTTTCTGTTTATTTTTATTATTTATGCACCAATGGGGAGCTGCAGTTCACTGAGAAGTAGGAAATAATGTAGTTATGCCAGGGGTTTAGAAAAGGACATGCAGTAAGTGCACACTACAGAGGTTTTTAGTATTTAAAGATGGTGTCACAGCTCAGGGGAGGAATAAGTAAACTCTCAAGAGGAAGAGGGAAGGAACAGACAGGACTGACAGGGCTGGGAAGCTTACAGTAAGATTATGTTAGCAGACCAAGAGAAGGGTGGGGCTTAGAGCCAGGGTTTGGAGAAAGCTGTGAGAAAACAAGTTTGACAGGGCTGGGAAACTTGCACTAGAATTATGTTAGGAAAACAAGAAAAGGGGGGGGGCTATGGACCAGTACTTGGAGAAAGTTGTGAGAAGAGAACAGCAATCAACCAGCTAGCCCAGGTCAGTACCTAACGGTGTCTGTTTATCTGTGTGAGTTCAAAAGCAGATTTAGTAGAGCATCAGGGAAGTAAAATATAAAATAAATGCAAAGCTTTGAGAAACTGTATAAATTTGTTACAATAAACGGGAGAATAAAATATAAGAATATAAAAGAAATGTGATATATAAGATAAATACAATATAAGAATATAAAATAAATGCAAAACTTTGGAAAACTGTATATATTTCTTACAGTAAATGGGAGGAAAAAGGAGGGGGGGATCCAGTAGTATGCACAACAGAAGACTCAGTAGGAGTATCACAGAGATAAGATTATAATAGACCTACACTGCTCACAGTCTACTGATAAAAGTAGAAATTGCAGAGGCTTTTACTGGTTTGTATGGGGTACTGCCCTCCGTGTTCTTGTATGCAGGCAGTTGCTTCAGGTTTTGTTTTGTTTTGCTTTTTTATTGGACCTTTGAATGTGTTTAAGGGACTGTAAGGGGGGGGGGGCAGAGAAAGAGAGATGTTAATATGAAGCCAGAAAAGGGGGTAGGTGAAGTAAAAAAGTGGAAATAAGAGACAGGCAAGGAAATACCACAATTTAAGTAGTTCAGCTAAGCAGTACTTAATCAAATAAATTAGTTAAGGAACAAGTAGTGATCATTAATAAGAAAGTCACCCTGTTCAGTAATATGAAATTCAGTCTATTGCCACCTTAATTTCAGAAAATGCAGAGTAATTCATTGCCAGTACACTTTTCCAGCTATTTGTTGCTACTTAGTAATGCATGCCAACAGAACTGAGCAACATGGTGGCAGGACATACAATTACAGTAAAATCACTCTTTCCACATGATACAGTAACAGTAAAGGCACTCAAAATAAGCTAAGTAGTAAAATCTAACTAACACAGGTTGAATCAGCACAGCGGCTGAATCATACCTCTCAACCTGGAAACATCAAAAATCTGGACAAGGTCCATGAAAAATAGGTACAAATCTGTACGCTGATTAACATCTAATTTGCATACCTAATTATGTAACCGCACACACCCCAGTGAAATTGTGGGATATCAACTTTCAAACGCAAACTGAAGAACAGACAACCAAAATATGGCACCCTTAGAAGAGTGGCCTGTATATAATGTTTCTGTTCATCATCTATCAAAAGAAATGTTTTTTTATTACCATTAGTGGTTTAAATTTTCAACAGTGCTACTATTATACATATCCCTAAATGTGAAAAAGTATCTTTTTTTCCTTATACTAGCTTACTCTCCCCTTTTCCACTTACTGCTAATTCTCTTCCCTGACTTTCGCTCTAAACTAACCATAAGCTTGTTTTTCCCTCACTTCATATTGCAATTCTTATTTATATTAAATTGACTTACCTTTAATTTCTCTACAAACTGCCTAAAATCTCTAAATATTAAATGACTATCATATACCTTGTATCGATTCTTAACCAATGTTTTTTATACTATGTCTAATGTGATATAATTATTTAAACTGCCGATGCTTTTAATTTTTGAAGATTGTAAAATTAATGTTCTTAAAGGTCCTCATTAACACTCATCAAGAAAAATCTTGATTGGATGGGAGATAGGAAATTCACCCCGGGGATCACTTCTGTGGCTCTGCTCGACAGGGGCACAGGAAAATAATTTTCTTGGGTGGCAAAAGCAAGGGTACCTTTTTTGGCTAGGCTTATATAGGCCCTAGGGCCAATAGCCTAGTACCTATGAACCTATAACTTGGAGCGTTTCTCCCTGGGCATCTGATGAAAATGGGCTTCTACCCAATCAGGCTTTCCCCGTAATCAAATGTCAATAGATAAATAAACAAATAAATGTTTTATACACCTGTATAAGTAACATTTCAACTTACTAATCAGTGTCACAGATTGTTGACTTTAAAACAATAGCACCATTTTTGCTATAATCCACTACCAACAACTAACCAAGTGTGGAACACTGCCACCCATAATGTGGACTAAATGAGCAAAATGTGGAACATTTACTAACAGCTTACTAATAACTTCAACTAGAAAGGTCACAGGATGGTTAAAATGTGTTGCTTTATACTTATAAGCAGTTCTTTTGATGAATTATGATTCAGTACTATTTAACCATGGAGATCGGTTTAAAAAAATCCCAACAATGAATATCTGACAGACCTATTCAATGTGGAACTTTGAGGAATATAGACTTTTTAGTAGCCAAAATGAGGAACATCTCTAGTAATGAGGTACACTTGAGAGGTATGCATATACTTTATTACATTGTCAGAATATCATTTTTTGCTGACACCTCTGTGTTTGTAGCCTTTTTCAACAAGCCCTCAATGTAATAAGGCTTCTCAGGTCAACAAGATTAAACATGCCCTTGACTAAATAACACTTCTAACTACAAAAACTAGCAGAATATATTGAATTCACTTCCTGGACAGGTGCGCTATAAAATCGATTTGAGTCTTCTCTTTGCTAAACTCTAGCCAAGTAAACAACACACGACAAATCACACACAATTACTCAGCCGTGGGCAAGTGAATGCCTTCTGCTACAGATCTACGTATAAGCACACATCAAAATCAACTCTAAAGTGCACACTACAATAACATGAAACAGTGATTTGGTGCTAGAAAGGGAGGTGTAGGTGTTAACTCTTAAGTACACAACTTTTCAGCAACTTTCCCTCCATGCAACACTTATATACAACCGGTAACTCAAGCTCTATACATAGGCGGAAGTGTCACTATGTTTCTTAAATTACATCATCTTTTTGGGACTCTCTTGTTCTCCTGAAGGACAGCGCAATGTCGCTGTCTAACATTTCAAAGCCAATACTAAATACACTTTTTTATAAAGCTGAATTGGAGTGTAGTGTTCCGAAGAGGTGTAATTTTTATCCATTTCTGTAACACAAGTAGCAGCTAACTGCAGTATATTTGTTAAAATAGCATTTTAGATTCTAAGTGGGTCAGGGTTAAAGATCGTAGTGGCTGGTTCCATTAGGACTGTCTGTAAAACTTAGCAACACAAATTATAATGTCACAGAGAAATTTGTAAATTTCTGTCTGGTTCTTCCAAATCCCAACAAATATTTTTTGTTTACCTTTAAAGAGCAGGCACGAGTACAATGCTCACAGCCTGTACTGCTAGTTGCCATATTGTTTACCTATCCAAGCAGTGGAAACATCTTTTAGCATTAATCATCAGCTTAGAAATGTGGTACCTAGTGAACTAAGTGTTAAGCAATGAAAAGACCATGGTTACTTAACACAAAAATAATCACTGGTAGACCACTGCAGTACTAATATTTTTGTAGAGGTGTTACGTATACCATACTCGCATGACAAAAATAAAATGCTCATTCATAGCGTACAGTAAGTGTTTGTTGTTGCTCAAAACGGAATAAGCGTTGAAAGGGCATGGTGTGCATCTATGTATGACTTTTCGCTGGAGTTATAAAATTTCAAAATTATAGCAAAAGAAAATTTTGTTTTCTTTTGTGAAGGAAAAAAACAAGTAATTGATGTACAGCTGTTAGAAAGGGTATGGCTACATAGAGAGTCATGGTCCACATCCACCCCTTTAAGTACTATTAATTAAAAAGTCCCTCCATCCTCAGCCACTTTGCTATCGATCCTAATGCAAAGGCATGCCCCTTAGTTAAAATTCAGTCACCTTCCAAATTATATCTTCTGTTGTATGTTCCAGCACAGATAACCTTAAAACGTATTACCTCAACTTTAACACCTCCAATTACTAATTAGTTGCAATACTTAGTACAGTAAACAATCAGTACCACACACACACACACACACACACACACACACACACACACACACACACACACACACACACACACACACATACAAACACACACACACACACCCTTTGTTTCCTTACCTAATTCCCCAAGTGCCTTCATCCCATTCTCGCAGCCTACCATGACATCCTGCAACCGTTTAAGCCAGCCCGTTCTCAGCAGCAAAAATAAAAAAAAACAAAGCAAAGCCAGCCTGTTCTTGGCAACCAAACAAAGCAAAATGCAATGCCCGAACAGAAACTGCCATTAGTGCTGCTGCCTGTATCTGTTTAATTCCCGCGTGCTCGCAGCCAGCCGGAAATGATGACGTGAGCTCCTTGAGCTCAATTCCGACTGGCTGGTAGCCCTGACTGAGCTAACGTCATTGCGCATGAGATGATGTTAGCTCCGACAGTGCGATAAATTCAAAAAATAAAAAAAAAAAAATCGGAAATGAAGGGGTACCACTCGGGAATCGTGGCACCCCTTCATTTGGACCCCAAAACTTGGTAAAAACCGAGTAATTTGGTACAGTTGGGGGGTATGGGCTGAATGAGAGCACTCAGTACCAATTTAAAAGCAATAACAGCAATGTATTCTACTAAGCTTTTTAACAAAATCAGACTAAGTCAATCTGGAACAGTCCATTTCCAAATTGTAAACAGTAAAATGCAGCAAGTTTAACAGTAAGATGCAGATAGT
This sequence comes from Protopterus annectens, assembly GCF_019279795.1. NCBI lineage: Eukaryota > Metazoa > Chordata > Ceratodontiformes > Protopteridae > Protopterus > Protopterus annectens. The sequence continues at coordinate 910,081,483 of NC_056739.1, read as the reverse complement.
AAACAGTAAAAAGTCATTACTTCCTTAAAGTAATTAAACCTAGAGCTACAACACTAAATATGAAATGACGAAGATGGTATAGGTATTTTTCAGGTGAAGTTGTACACTTTCACAATTTAAAAGCAGTAAGAACAATGTGTTCTAGTAAGCAGTTTAATAAAATCAGACTAAGTCAAGCTGAAACTGTGTATTTCCAAATTGTAAACAGTGAAATGCAGCAAGCTTATATCAGTAAAAGGTCATTACTTCCTTAGAGTAATTAAACCTACAGCTGCATACTAAATAGGAAATAACAAAGACACTATAGATATTTTACAGGTGAAGTTGTATGCGTAAACAATTTAAAAGCAGTGAGAGCAATGTGTTCTAGTAAGCTGTTTAATAAAATCAGACTATGTCAAGCTGAAACAGTGTATTTCCAAATAGTAAACAGTGAAATGCAGCAAGCTTATATCAGTAAAAGGTGATTACTTCCTTAAAGTAAGGAAATCTACAACTACACTCTAATTAGGAAATGACCGAGACAGCATAGAAATTGTACAGTTGGGGTTATACATTAAGCAAGTTGTATAGCAGAAGTTTTAACACACCAGTCCGCAGCCTCTTAAAATAAATTAAACAGAAATGGATTCCATTAAATCTTCTACATCACAAATGGTACTTACAGTTGTGCACACTACTGAGGGATGCCCTTGGGACACACAGAAACAGAGTGTAGTCAGGCAGTGGTTTTTAGTATTTAAAGATGATTTGCTTGAGGTGCTAGGGTATGATGCACAATGCTGGATGGTCATATTGCTTCAAACTTGACATTCAGATGACTCTGTGTTTTTTTTTTTTTTAACTACATTGTTATTTTGGTAACTGTAGGTCCAGTTGTGCATTCCTGTGGCATGCCTGGGACAGGTAAAGTGGGGCCCAGGTAAGCTGAGAGGAACAATGCCTGGAGTCAAGTAGTTGTTGAAATTAATGCAGTGGGTAGCAGAAACTGAGCACTGGCAAAGTGTAGGAAAATGGCAAATTATATGGCAGCACATTCTAGAAGGAAGACCAGGCAGAATGCAACTTCCTGTACTCCATTTGGAGAGGGGCTCTGAATTTTATTCAATTAATCCCAGATGAGGAATACTTTCTATCCATCTGTTGTGATGACTATGTCACAGAAGATGGTGGAACAGGAACAATTAAAGGTGGTGTGGACACTGTGTGGACACTGATCCATCTTACCAATGTCTTCAGCAGCAGCAAAACTCATCTACTCAAGAAGGATAGTTTAAAATCAGTAAAGCACAGTTATATAGAGAAAACCAGATGCCAACAAAGAACAACATAATTAAACACATCACAATTAATTATTTGGTGAATCTTGTACCTCACTAAAGAATGAAATAAAGGCAGCATGTGTGGTAATTGTGCCACTCACCCCCTTGTAAGCATACTTTACTGTATGCCATTACATTGCATCAGACGTCAACAATTCGACTACACCGATACATTTGGATGATGTCAGCAGCAGAATGGGTGTCACTGATTCTGCTGCTGATAACATGGTTAGATTTAATGGCAGGATCTCTCACTCCACAATATATTAGTAACTCTGCAGAAAGTGATGGTGGAACACAAAGTCCAGCACAAGCTGACTTGCTATTCATGTTTGTACAGAAGGAACTCTCTTGCACCCATTTAACACTTTGAGGATGATGTCTGGTATTCAGAGGTAACAGTGTTCACAGTGACACCTTACAAAGGGGAACAAGGTACAGGAATTTCTTCCAGCTACCCTAGGAAATAAGTAAAGCATTGGCTGCCCAACAAGAAATGTGCCATGATATTGTTAGGACTCAGAGCACTTGCACAAAGAGTCAGCTGAAAATGGTCACAGTCCCTGAGGGTATGTCTGAGGATTTCCAGCACTACTTCAAATGGCAGAGGTAATGCCATGGTAACACTGATGCGTAGTATGGTGGCACACCAAGCATAAGTGGTTGCCTCCATTTGTACACTGGTTTGGACATACCAGAATCAAGATATCAAGATGTAGTCAGGCTTGTAAGGAGCAGAGGATGGGATACTGTCCAGAGACATGGGGGTGGGGCAGAGATCATATGATAATTGTAAAGGCCTTGTAAAGCCAAGGCACTAGGAGAATTTACACCATTTTATTGTTTTGAAATAAATAAAGCATTTTTTAATCACTGGCCTTCCTGTTTGTGGTGGTTCATTTTGATGGTGTTTAGAATTAATATTATCCATATGATAATTCTGTTCCTTCTCAGGACAGTAATGTCAGTAGTGAAAGTGAGCAAGCACAACATATTTCACACAGGCCATATCAGCCTCCATTTACACCTAACAGAACCTCACATTTGAAGTCATGTGGCACTGTCAGGTCAGTGACAGTAGAATCACCTGCATCAAGTAGGTTATGGCATCACAGTAACTCACTTTACAATTCTCATGGTAGCCCCTTAAAATCATTTGCACCATCACCTACCTATCAACAGGAGATGTGTTTGACTCATTACATGTTATTCTACTGTGAATCAGCTTGAAAGACATAGCTGTCTGTTTAATTGGAATGGGGTTGGGGGCACGTTTGCAAATGTATTTCATCCCTGTAAAACTAGTATGTACATCATCATACACCATCAATAAAAGAAAGACAAAAAGCAATGCTATATGGATTGCCATTCCTACAGATGGCAGGTACCTAAAACATCAAAGTAGTAATGCCCCAAAAAAATGTCAGGAGAAATATATCATAAACAAAGGGGACATTACAATGGGTATCCTGCCATGTAAAAGTGTGCGAACCAAATACTCCACAATAAAACCACTGGTATATTGATGCTGTAGAAAATGCTGGTAGTCCACAAAGTAAAGCAAAAAAGTTTATTGTAAGACAATAGAAAGCTGGTAAGTGCTTTCGTCCTCAACAAAAGAACTTCATCAGACAAATTAAAATCAAACACAGAACACATTTTAAAGACTCCCTTTGTGCTTCACATGATAGTAGCCACTCCCCCTAAATAACACAAATTTAAAAGGGCAATACAAACTGTGATGTCAATGACAAAATGTTAAATAAATACATGTTGTCTTACAATAAACTTTTTTGTTTTACTTTGTGGACTACCAGCATTTTCTACAGCATCAATATACCAGTGGTTTTATTGTGGAGTATTCGGTTTGCACACTTCTGCAGTTTGGTCAGTAGTTTCTTTCTGTCTTTTGGTGCTATCCTGCCATGTAAACTTACACTGCTGCCACTTCACCCTCTCCACTGCACAAATGATGATAGTTTCTGAAGTCAGAATTTATTGTGTATGACAGCATAAAATTAATCTGATGTGAAGTTCAACATAATATAAACAACAGCATAATATAAAAAAGAAGTATAAATCATTTTCCTTACATTTGCAATGTGTTAACTCAGGACGTATTTCACTGTTGACAATATTTATTACCTTTGCATAATAAAGTAATCATTAATGCAGAAGCTATTCATGAAAGCAGACAAAAATGTGAATTACTGTCTATATGATGCCTTTCCAAGTCACTGAACAGGAGTCAGTGAACACTCAGGCATGGCAATAACATGAGTATTATTTTGTAACAGATAATAAAAAAAGGTTGCCAGATGAACAGTGACAGCAGACCATGTACCACACAGCACAGTCCACAGATATAACTGCATTCATGAGTTATAATCTGTGCTTTTTACAATATAGGAAACACTAACCTAAATGTCACGGTCCATAGTTATGGATTAGATGATGCCTCTTTACCTGCACAGCCACATGCTGTGCACAAGCCTGCTGCATGAGGTCCCTGACTTCTGCTGCCAGCTGGTCATCATTAGCCATAGTAGGAATGGAACTGGGAGTTGCAGTGGCCACTTTATCATCAGACTGGTGCATGATCATGTTATGCAGAATGCAATATGCAATAAACATCCTGCATGCAATAGCTGGGTCATACTGAAGGGGGAACCCCAGACTCATCCATGCACCTGAAATGGCTGTTCAGGAGGCTAAAGGCCATCTCAATAACAATATGGGTCTAGGACAGGGATGTATTATACGTCTCCTCTGCAGCTCCACTTTGCCTATATGATGCCTTTCAAAGTCACTGAACAGGAGTCAGTGAATACTCAGGCATGGCAATAACATGAGTATTATTTTGTAACAGATAATAAAAAAAAAGGTTGTCAGATGAACAGTGACAGCAGACCATGTACCACACAGCAGTGTCCACAGATATAACTGCATTCATGAGTTATAATCTGTGCTTTTTACAATATAGGAAACACTAACCTGAATGTCATGGTCCATAGTTATGGATTAGATGATGCCTCCTTACCTGCACAGCCACATGCTGTGCACAAGCCTGCTGCATGAGGTTCCTGACTTCTGCTGCCAGCTGGTCATCATTAGCCATAGTAGGAATGGAACTGGGAGTTGCAGTGGCCACTTTATCATCACACTGGTGCATGATCATGTTATGCAGAATGCAATATGCAATAAACATCCTGCATGCGATAGCTGGGTCATACTGAAGGGGGAACCCCAGATTCATCCATGCACCTGAAATGGCTGTTCAGGAGGCTAAAGGCCATCTCAATAACAATATGGGTCTAGGACAGGGATGTATTATACGTCTCTGCAGCTCCACTTTGAATTTTTCACTGGTGTCATGAGCCAAAGCTCCAGTGAATATCCAGCATTATCAAACTTATGAGTAATCCTTTGCTTATATTTTTGCCTTCTTGGCCCGGCAAGTGCCACTGGGCACAAACATTTTTGGCCAAGACAAGCAACTCAGGCATGGAAATAGCAAAGCTCGCATCAAGCGACAGCATTTACACCGAATGCATCGCTGATACATTTGGTGAAACTTTTGTTCATATAGCGCATCTGCACCCAACACGGAAAAGTGGAAAAATTTGTGTATGAATTGCAGATAGTGTAAAATGTACTTCATTAGTATACAAATATATTTGCCTCCCTCCACATTTACATCTCATTATTTTCACGTTTGCAGCAGCACATTCAAGGTCATCATGCACTGGCATAAACTGCCTCTATGACTCTTCAGCACATTTGCATAACTGAGTATGGATACCAGCCTAAAAGTCTGTTTCCATGGCACACAGGAGTGAAGACATGTCTGCAACCAAGATGGCTAGGGTTTGATTAGTGGCCCCAGCTCCACAGAAGCCAGGCAGGGAGAGACAGGGATGCTTACTTCTCTTTGGTGGGATGAGGGTTGTATATTGTTAGAGAATATGCAGGAATGGCTCAATTTCTCTAGTGGAAACCAAGGAAGCCGTCTTTTGTGCTTTCAGTTTGGTGGGCAGGGATGCTTGTTAGGGTAGTCTCTTGAGGAAGTGAAAGAACATCCAGCACTAACAACCCATTGCATATTCCACTTCTCCTTGCATAGCTAAGTGGGCAAGGGGCTGTAGATTTGGAAAAAGAAAAAAATGTCAAACCGCCACTACTGATTGCCTAAACAATAGCCCTTCCCAGCTGACTCTCACCCTTAAAGATAAGGGAATGAATGGGTCAGCTGGCTGATGACTGGCAGGCAGTGCTGCAGACAGTGTAAAAAGAATAATAATTTAAGTGGTCAGAATTTAGGTTAAAAAACTAAAATACAAGATAATCTTTCAACAACAAAAATAACTAACTAAATAAAAAAATTACTTATGGGTTGGATAGTGGAACTATGGAGTAATCTGGTAAGAGTTAAAATAAGTAAAAATATAAACTAACAGTAAGAGGTCACTGGATGCCTAAATGATGGGTAATGGCATGACCGGTGGTAAAAGCAGAGGTGTACACTATGCACAAATATTCCATATCAATAGTCTGGATGTATGTATATATATATATATATATATATATATATATATATATATATATATATATATATATATATATATATATATATATATATATATATACACTTCACATCGAATTACTGAAATCTCGAATTTCGTATGGTCGAGACCATATGATCGAGATTTCAGTAAATCGAATATGTGTAGTGTTGAAAAATAAAAGTTTACTTACCTTAATACATTGCGTACACACAGAGGCAAGGATTCTTGTACGCTCTGTGTGTACGTAATGTTTTTTTTTTGTGTGGTGTTGACAGGAAATGAGAAATCTCCCGTTTTGCACTTCCGCATACAGCGCAAGATGGGAGATTTCCCATTTCCCCACTGTAGCGCGATCTTGGAGTTGGTATATTTAAGTAGGGGGGTGTGGGGGGCACAGGGGGGCAAAGCCCCCCTGCAAAAGCGAAGTTTGTCTTTTTTTTTTTTTTGGTTTCATTTCAGAAGTTCGAGTTTACAAAACTCGATGTTTTGGTTTCGGTTATTTGAAGTTCGAGATTTTGTAAATTCGAGCTTCTGAAGTGAATCTATATATATATATATATATATATATATATATATATATATATATATATATATATATATATATTGTATTTATGTATGTGTGTATGAACATACACATGCATGCATGTATGATCATATGAAGCTGCCAGTGGAAGCAGATCTATGGTGCTCTGAGCCCATCCTTATGATGCAGCTAGTCTCCATCACCTGCATCTCCTGTATTGCACAAGCCAGTCAGACTAATTTTTGTCTCTATGGCTTGCAGAAACAAACACTAATCCAGAAATAAATTTCCCAGGACCTTTACTGACTACAACTAAGCTGGGATATCTAGCAACAGCAAGCAATATAATAGCTTGTAGATATTAACTCAACATTTGATCCTGATAACTGACTATAAAAGGTATAGCACTTATTTAAAAGTTTTCTCTCAGATGTTTCTACTCAACAGGTGAGAGGACTTTCACAGATACAGCAAGCAGTTGACAGACAAATGCATATTCGCTGTGTGACAGAGCACACTAAAATAAAGGAACATTCTGTGTGGAGACATACGTGAATGGGCGTACCTTCGTTGAAGGTTGTGCATCAGGGCCGGCAACTCGGCACGTAAAAATCTACTGCCAATCATTAGCGGACCGGAGTTCTGCTGTGGCGACCCCTAACCGGGAAAAGCCAAAAGACACAACAACAACAACAACCTACGAGCCAGTTGACATCAAAGCCAAACAATGACGACATTGCCAAATTGGTTAAAAATATTCTTTATTCAGTACTACACACAGACCGAATAAATGATAAACACTTTCCGCTTTTAAATTTTAGTAATGGAAACTGCTAAAAGAATAGTGCTAAACCACAAGTATCAGAATAAAAGTAGAATTATTCTAAATGTTGCTTCTATTAGATGCAAACTATGGCAGAAGCATTCTTGTGTTCTGTGCAGTTTTTTCAGACATCATGCTACAAGTGTTTATTTCAATTCTGCACAGATCTTCTTTACTTGTAAACACTGTAGAGTAAAGCATTATAGAGGCTGAGAGAATTGCCATTGTGTTTTGAACTTGCTTATAATAAGTGCCGTATGACTGGATTACTCTTAAGTGTATGGAATACTGACAAAATGGGGGAACATGAAAGGTAAATTTCATGAGAAGAGAACCTTCTAGAAGTGACCAATCTAAGCTGTCATTTAAATGACAGAAGAAATTGGTTACTGCATTATGTTACTGTCAGCTAAAGAGTGTGAATTATGATTGTAAGAATATTCCAGTGGAACCAAATGAGCCAAGGAATTGCTGATTTTGTAGTTTGTATGTGTATAAAGCCAGTCGCATAATCTGCCATTTTGGATTAGCTTTTGTGTAATCTCAGTAAACTGTTAAACCTATTCTGAAAAAAGTCTGCCTCAACATAATTTATGTCTCCTGGACTTTGAGAATGCAGTCAGACCTTTGCAATCACCAGCTGACTACATAAAGCATTTTAAAAAATACATTGTGGATGGTGAGTTTACATGGTGTGGTCGACACGTCAGCCTATTCAGTGGCTATTTTATTGGTCCCTTTCATTCCTCCATTCATTCCTAAGTCAGGGTAAAGCCCTAAGGTCCATTTCTTTCCTGGCCAGAGCAATCGGTCTAAGGCCCATTTATACCCAGAGACACAATACAAGTTGTTGGAAGCTGGACAGTCTTCTAGTCAGGCTGGTTTGTCCCCTTCTCTGGGTCTAACACCCCTCAGAGTGGCTGCAGCGCTTTCCATATGCCACTTTTGTAGGGAGACTCAAAGATGACATTTGCCCATCCTGGACTGCCCTGTGGCTTACAAGAGGCATGTGTTTCTCCTCCCTATGGCTAACTCCTGCAGTCCCTCACCCTTTGCAGCAGGCACCCCCTCCCCTCATATCGATGAGCTGACATCAGGCACTCACTCAAACCCTCCCATACCTCATTACTTCCAGCTGCTAAAATGCTAGTCCATCTGGAAGTTGTCTAGGTAAAAGTCCAGGCTTAATCCCTCTGCACCACATAGCCAAGGTCACAAGCAACATATTCTTTGAGATGTGGAAAAATAACAGCATGCAAAGAAAGCCTGTGCAGACAGAGACAGTACATTCAAACTCCACATGGATAGTTGCTGGCAGCCAAAACTAAATACTGAAACTGAGAGGTAGAAGCTTGAACCACTAAGTCACTATGCTGCTCTCCTGGGGAGAAATACAAATGTCCAAAGTGAATTTGTCACTGCAGGTAAATGGCACCTAACTGATGTAACACAGCAATTGGCACCTGCTAATACCAAGTGAAGATTAAGCTGGCAAACCCTTGGGGAGAAAATAATATCAGGGCTGAGAAGTTTCACTGAGATCAGAAAAAAATCAAGACTAGAAAAACATCTGCAAAGATGTAGCTATCTGAATGGAAGCACAGAGGACTATAATTGGTCTTTAATTACTTTCAAGATTCATACAACACATAACAATGCTGCAAAACGTGTTATATGTATGTAACAGCATCTGATTTGTCTGCACAGGGAGTACTTACAACTTAGAAGTTTCAAATCAATGAGAAGCTCCATGATCAAGAGGATCACCACCAGGAAAGTACAAAGCACCACTGAGCAATTCAGGCCTGCACTGAGTAAAAACATCTGCCACATAGATGCTTGTCTTCCACAACAAGGCCTTATCCACTGAGAGCTAAACAGAGTGGTAGAGAAAAAGGAGAAAGATATGAGAGACAAGGTCTGTTCTCAAAAATAAAAACAAATAAATCAGACTTCAAAACTAATGCATTTTACAACATTTATGAGCCTTCTGTGTTGCAAGGACTTTAGTAGATCAATTTCAAAGTTAACCATCATTAAGGTGCTTAGGTTACAGCCATACAGATGGATATGTCCTTTGAATATCATAGCTATAGCCATAGTAGGTAGTCGACAATAGCAAGTTAACAGAATATGTTGACATAACCTACATTTGTTAAGTGGTCTTGAATCCTATGACACTGGTAAAGTTAGTGACTATGAGGAAGTCATTTAACAGGAAACTGGTGCTAGGCACTCCTGAGAATTCACAGATGCTACTGTTTGTAATAGTGCAGTTGAGAAAAAAAATCATATAAAATAAACATCATCATCAGTATTCTACCCTATTATCAGATGGTACATCTTCACACCCTTAACCTGTGTTATAGTGCATACAGAGCCCGTAAGTAGGGGTACAGTTACACACCCTAACCTCTACTATAGTGATAACATAAAGGTACGACTGAAATGTTCCCTGTTAAAAAGGATGCCTTACATGCCCTCTTGTCAGGATGCAATGATAGCCTTTATATACCAGTGAACTGTAGCTCATTAACAGGGGTGCCCCTACATTCCCCCAAGGCAGTGTTATACTAATACCTTTCATGTATAACACAGCTACCTCACTTTATGTATGTTTGTATGCATTTACTTTTTTTTTTTGTTAACCTGGTTAATTCAACTGACCAACAACTGTGGAACAAATTAATAGTAATATATTAAATATTGTCAAGGAACATTGGAAAAAGGCTTGAATGTCTAAGAAACAAATAACACGTTAAATACTGTCAGTAGTAACAGTGAGCATTTTCATTTGTCAAACAAAAATACAAAAGGATTTCAACACTAGTTATGGCATACTAATTTTCACATACACAAATATGACATGAGCATTCAATCAAAAGCACGCAATAGAAATAAGCAGAGAAGCTACAATGTAGTAGAAAATAATGACCCACCCTTTGGACATAGGTGATGACAGAACTCTAAGTTTCAGATAATAAATAGACTGTGTTATAGATGCACAGCATTATAACATGCCCACCCTCGTATGGCAGCCTGCGTACTATAAGCATGACAGAGTTCTACTGGTCTTGCATGCAATATTATTGTCTGCATACACGTGGCATTATGGATCAGTGAAAGCTACATCATGGGATTGGGCTAACTTTAGATTATGCTATGTATAGGTATCATGATTCATAAACTGCACATTTTTGAATCCCATTATCTGTATATAGCAGAGCATGCTTTATAAGGATTGTCAATTCTGACATAAGCATCTAGTGGTTCCTAAGTGTACTCTACCTCCTGCTATGATGTCATATAGGTTCATAGGTTTTTACTAAGCTTACAGGCAAGGAGACCACTGATAAGGCCAGTCAGAACACCCAATACTGACGCAAGACTAACAATGTCCCTATTTAATAGACTTTCTCAACATATCCCAGGTGAAAATTTGCAATTACCCATCAGTCATCCAAACACGTTTTTAAAGGCTGCCAGAGGGGTACTCTGCTTGTTAAGAGCAGGGTATTCTAAAAATGTGGAATATATTGTGGTAAGCATTTGTCATGCCATCTGGTGTTGTTGATGTAGTAACATAGGTTTAGGTCTCTAGAGCAGATGCTTGCTTTACCACTGATTCTGTTTAGGTGATGGAGTTCAAAGAGTTCTGGGTTGTTCATAGTACTGAGTTTTAAGCAGAGATCACCACTCATGTGCCTGTATGACACTGAATGCAGGTACACAGGGCTTTTAGTCTGTCAGAGTAGCCAAAGGCACTGAGATCTGAGAGTTCTTTGGTGAAGAAACTTTGAGATGTCTCAAGCCAGTCTAGGTGAAGTGACATACAAGCCGACAGGTGCATTATATTCAAAGATAGCTACCCATTTGGCAGTGCGATCCTTGGATCTAGATGATAGTCACTGTTGAAGTTGTACCCTGTCCCCATGTACAAAAATGGGAAAACTGGTGATAAATGGATGGATGGATGGACCCGAAAGACATGAATAAAGGGGACATAACATTTTTTGAACCTTGCGCAGATACCATGATATATAACCATGGTCATTAAAAAGTCTTTCTTCTCTGCACAGCTTATCACTGTGTCAAACTGAAGAGGAATGTTATCTATATAGTAAACAGTAATGCTGCCTGGTTTACCAAAGGAAAGCTGCACTTCTTGGTATTGAGGGTAAGCCCTTTTCTGGAGAATGTGAGTATCAGAATGGGTTATGATAAATCATCCTAAGTTTGTAATCAACTGCATTCTTGATTAGCCACAGTCAACTGATGTCAGCTTTAAAGTCAGAGAAATATCTACCAAAGAGCAGTTGTTCCAGGAGAGAATCTTGCGGGACAATACTAGTGGCATTTTTTTTCTGTCTAGAGCAAATCCCACCCATAACTGTATAGGTTATATCAGACAGCCAAATAACCTATCTAGGGTCCTATTTAAGAGTTAATGCTGAAATGGGAGAGTTTGTCATCAATGCCAACATGGGGGATAATTTCAAAGACATTGGCAAGGTTCAAATAAGCAGTGTGGACTGTATACCCCTTATTCATGGCCTCACTAACTGTTTGAAAGAACTCAGCCTGGTTCAGCAGGCATGATCTGCCTTTCACAAAGCAGAGTTAGTGTGTGATGTATATCACTTGTATCATTGTTTACTAGCGCAGTTTAATGCATTTCATAGCCTTGCAAATAATATTGGTGAGACTCACAGGTGTGTAATTCCTGGGGTCTGTAGATGGACCACCTATATGCAAGGGAGCCCCAAATATCATTCTCCACATCCTGGAGACATAACTGATGGACAGACTCGAGTTGACAAACTGATGGAGGGTTTTGCCAAGAGGGGTATCGTCAGGACCCATGGAAACAGTATTTTTCATTTTGGAAAGTGCCAAAAGGACTTAGTTCAAATTCATATCAGTAGTGAAGTGTGAGGAGGAATGGAGGGGACAAAGAAGGAGAAAGTGGGTGAAATGAAGGTGATAAGAATTTATCTACAAGAATATTAGCAATGTCTTTGAGGTCAGAGAAGCAGGTATCACTAGGTGCTAGTTCAGCACAGAATTATTAGCTACTTATTAGATTCCCAACATAGCTAAAGAAGGCCTATTGGTTGTGTTTTAAACTAGTTGTAACTCTAAGATCATAGCCAGACTTATATTTCTTAGTAGTAAGTCTGAGAAATACAGATCAGGCAGGAATGACAGTAGACTGAATCAAACTTTACACCTTAGGCACATACTTGAGAATTCTAAGATCCATTAAAATGATTAAATGGGTCACTTTTTGAATGTGTATACAAGGTGTTAAACATTGTTGGTTTTATTACTGAGTATGCTATAGTCAACTATTGTTTAGTTGTCCATGGAAATTAAATATGGTTTACACTTTTGCAATGGCAATCAGTGTGATTTGTACTTTGTTGTCAGCAGTGATTCACTGTGTGATCTCTTTCATGAGTGTGCAGTTATGGAGTGTCTCTCTCTCTCTCTATATATATATATATATATATATGTATGTATATGTAACCATTTCATATTATGAGTTCTGCTAGTATGATTCTCGGAACAGACAAACTGAATGACTGAAAATGCAGACTTACATTTATTAAGCCTGAGATGGCCAATTTTGGAATATTCCATTTTTTCCAAGGTATGGTGATCTTAGAATTGCTCTCCCACAAAGTCCTATATCGGTAAACTTCCTCCCATTACAGGTATTGTCTGAATAGTGAATTTGTTAGCAAAAATAGTTTAGCAGTGTAATGTGTAGTGTTGAGTTTAGGAGTAAGGGATGAGTTAGGGTAGCCCAAGCACACTTTAGTAAAGATGTATATAGTAATATAAAGGAAGAAAGTTGGACAGGCAACCAAATGCTTGGGTCAGACATGAGTGACTGGTCATGAAGAGAAGGCAGAGCAAGGGGTAGCCATGCAGGAACCACAGGAGCAATGAGACAGGAAGGGGATTTAGACAGATGGAAGGGACAGGCAGGACAAGGCCAACAGGATGAGTACAGGCGGCATGGAAGTGCTGCAATGGAAGGGATGCATCCAGCACTGAAAGTGAGGGTGGTTGGTGTAGCAGAACTGGTGAAGGAAATGTTACAGATAAGAGGAGAAATGACATAGGACAAAAGTGAAGAAGATGAGTCAGTATAGGGATGAAGAATCGAATTTTGGTGACTTGAACTGGGTTTTGGTGACTTGAATCATGGCTAGGAAGACAGAACAGACTAGTTACCATGAAACTAGCATTGATAAGACATGGGAGGTGGTATATGAATCAGAATAAAGTCTTGCAATTAATAACAGTTACTCATAAAACAGAAATAAATTGACTTAAACACCATTACATAATGGGTTTATATTAGTTCGCCGCCGAAAGTGTACTTCAACGAACACCTAATCATCGACCCCTATTCAGCGAAAATCGCTTCCGCAATTTGCTGAATTTACCAAAGGCAATGAATTACTTGCCCCACAGCACAATGGACGAACATCTCACTAAATCTAACCACCCAACTGGGGGGCTTTGCCCCCCACACCACCCTAACTATACATACCAACTCCAAGATCACACTACAGTAGAGAAAAAGGCAAAGTTGCATAGCTGGCCAACTACTTCTTTACCCTTGGTAAATTTGGTGAATCGTGGAAGCGATTTTTGCTGATTGGGGGTCAATGATTAGGTGTTCGCTGAAATACACTTTCGGTGAGCTAATATAGACCCTTACATAATTACGTACTTGTGAAGTAGGAAAATTGATATATGAGGGTAAAATTAACCAGATACTGAAGAAAGATTCATTTTCTTTTTCATTTGAGAAACTGCTCATTTAGTCAAATTAGAATAGCATGATTTTAGTGATTAGGCAGTATGACCGTGTTTGTCAGTGGACAAGACAGAACAGTGGGCAAGTAGTAAAAGGATGACAACAGACTGGGCAGGGAAGCCCTGCATGCACAGACCTGCTCCACCTGGCTTAGATAGAACAGCAGTGCTCAGAGATGGGTTACAAAGGTACTTCTCAACAACTGTACTTTTAAATGAAGGGAGCGAGGGGGTTATCGCAAAAGCAAGACATGGCAATAGGTACTCAAGCAGTAGACAAAAGGAAAGAGACAAAATGTAGCTTAGCAACAGAATATGGCAGGGTAATATTATATTATGCAAATTGTCTAGATAGGAAGAGTGGGAAGTTGTAAACAATGCCATTGGGGAAGAGGGTGAACATGCGTGTACCTGAAAATCATAGGCCAGGAACAACAGGGACCTGGGATATGGAGCTGTCTGAATATAGTGTGGTCTTGAACAATACTGAGTGGAGGATGGAGAGAAAGAAGGAACAAAATCTAGGAAGGGGTGAATATGATGTTAAAGACAGAAACTAGCATAATCACCTTGATGGTTTAATTAGAGGGGGAGGAGACTGCTGGTGGGGTGACACGCTGTACTGTCTCTGACATACCACAAAAGGAGGATAACAGAATGGAGGGAAGAATTCATGAGTAGGGAAGAAGGAATAGGGTTAGAACTATCCAGACCTGTATCTGATAGGTGCAGACCAGGAGATTCTTAGCTCTAAGATACCGGCATGGGAACTGACCGAAGACTTTGATTATGAATATTTCTTCCAAACAGTGTGAGACTTTACCAGAAAAAGAATTCTTGAAATTCAACCATGATGGTGGAATCATGAATGTTCATGGAAAGTGTTATTATTTAGCATGCAAAGGCATTGTCTTGAATAAATGTTGCTGTCAATGTAACTAAAGCAATTCTATGGCTTTCTACGACAAATTATTTGTGTACCTCACCCGTTCTTTGGATTTTCTTGGTCCACTTCAGGCAGTAGTTCAGTTCTTGTCAGTGAGAAGTCAACAACTGCTAAGGGTAGGTCTCTGCAAGTAAAGTTAACAAGCTGAACTGGAGTTCTATGTTTTTGTTCTTCAACAGTGTTCTGTGAAACGATCTCAAGCTCAGACATTACACCTACAGGAGAAGGCCTGGAAGGAAACAAAATTAAAACAACTGAAATGCAGCCAAACAAACTATTTTAAAAGTACTTTAATGGCCAATAAATATAATGAATTTTGAGATCACTGACTCTATACCAAATATGTGAGACGTGCACAAGAAAAACAAAAATCGTAATGAAGAATACTGTGCTTATCCAGAAAAGAGAC